>NW_027315857.1:19337326-19434826 GCF_026437365.1 Eucyclogobius newberryi | reverse complement strand
TCCTCCTCTGCATTCCCCTCATCCTCTACCTTCTCTTCACATCTACCACCACCAGTTTCCAGGCTCCGGGGAAGATCTAATACAAATAGATCATGGAGTGCCCATGATTGCAACGTCTTCCGCCGGGGTCTGAGCGCCAAATAACTCACGAATAAAGCTTGCTAAACAGTCCATTTTCGTGGTCTCTTTGTCTCTCCAGGGTGAAATAAAAGTACATGACAAATACCAGGACCATGTTTTTAGAGCCTTCTTATTCAAACAATATGTGTGAGGTCAAAGGTTAGACTGCAGTCGCTCCACAGTGTGTCTTTGACATTACACTTCAGGTTACATAATGAGCTCCACTGCATGATTCACCTGGATAGTGACCCTTTTCACTCTGGTACCACACGTGAGCTCGTACAGCCCGCGGTCCATTATTGCGGCCTCCTCAAACTCCACGCCGCCCCCCGGAGCCAAACGAGCTTCATATTCGTACGTCGGGGTTCATCGGCCGTTTGTCAGTTGTGCCACGCGGTGAGTTGAAGCCAGGTGAAGCAGCGAGCCCGTCTCGGCGTTCAGACATCGCTCTGTCATGACCAGGGTCAGTTTATCCCCAATTAGGGTCTGCACGAACTCCAGAGAAGCGCAGGGCTGAAGAGGCAGCAACAGCCATATCGCCTTCAAGATGCAGGTAACGATCTGAAATATCACAAACAACAAGATGATAAAATATAGACTTCAAATGATGCCTTACATCTCATCGTTAAAACTATTCTATGTGATTCTTCTGCTTGCTTCATGGAGATAATGGTATTAAACCTTTCAACCTCCATGAAGTCGAGCAAGTGACGTCACCAGCTACATGTCCGGGGTCTCATTTATAAAGCGTGAACAATACTTTCCACGTTATGTTCATGATCTATAAAAAGACAACTTGACGTGGAAATGAGCCGGACATTGCTCAGGGACTCTGATTAAAGAGGTTTTGTTTTGTTTGTATTTACATTTTGAGCGAGAAGTCCACAGAAGCTTTTATGAATGAGACCCCAGCTCTGTGGAGAGGTGACGCCGCTCACAGGGTCATTGGAATTGAATAAATGCAAGGTAGATACGTTATGAGCTTGAATACGCACTGAGCAGCTCATTGTGTTCAGTGATGGTAAGAATACTTTGAAAATGTATTTACGGAATACAGAATACATGCATAAAAATGAAGTTTGTAACGTATTATTCATAATTTATCCCTGAAGCCATGTCTCATATCTTAATCTGTGATTGAGTTTATTTTTGCACTGTACTGCATGTGTATTGTCTGTTAAATCAATTTCACTCTGGAGAGACTCAGACACAGAAAGCAGGAAAGATGTTTTAGCGACCTTTATTGCAAAGTTTATTCGTCACTCAGACCCCGGTGGAAGACATAGCGATCATGGGCACTCCATAATCTGATTGAATTAGATGACTGGGTCTGAGCCGCCATGTTATCGCTGATGCTCCAAAGAATAGAGACGTCGAAGCTGACTACGGAGAGGGACGGCAGGGACGAGAGGACGCCGTGATTAGTGGTGTCCCGGGAGGGGCAGATACTGGGGAGCGTGAGGGTGACTCCCTGTGGATGCGAAGTGTCTGAGTGATGCGGCTGGAATGGAATGCCTGGAAGTGGATAGGAATTAAGTGTTCCTTTTGGAACAATAAGAAACTATTACATTACATGGCCCAAAGTTGTATGGTGGATACTTGGTGCATTATAATAGTGTAAAAACATTATCAGTTATAAATGATAGTTTAAACCCAGCAATTACCACCAAATGAAATAGTAACTGTACCAGATTACAGCCACAAATATAGTTTTCTGGATTTATTTTCAGCACATATATTTAGTTTCTTCCCAACACTGATTGTGGGAAAGCAGAGGCCTGAGGCTAATAGCATGATGCAACTTTGACAAGCCTGACATCAACCCCTCCATTGTATTATTAGCAGAGTAGCAACAGAAACGTACTTTCTTCCTTGAGTTAGCTTGACTAACTTAGCAGCACAATTATTCAGCTTATTATCATTACTCACGTTCATCACCGTAACCACTTGAATTATTTCCTTTGTTCCTCCAAATCTGGCCACAAACGTCCAAGGTCCACACTGAGCTGGTTTTCTTACAAAATGTGTGAGCTCAGGTCTTTTTGCCGATATTGCTCTGTATTTTACGCTGTGTCATGCGCTCCTTTCCTTATTGTTTTCCTTGTACCCTCCCTAAAGATCTCTCTCTCTTAAAGTAGCAGTAGCATACATCAGAGTAGGCAGAAGACTAAAAATAAATTCCACAAATAAAATTGATGTAATCATATTAAAAGTGGTATGGACGATTTTTTTCAGCTAACTTTTTATCATATTTCCTCGTGGCGTGGATAAATCATTTGTCCTGCCACGTATCAATCATAAAACGCACCTACCGCTCACCTGCAGCCGCGTGCGGTTCCTCCTCACGTTTCCGCGTGCCTAAGCGCATGGATCTATCATAATATAGTTCCCTCAGTGTACGGGGGAAAATGAAGACGGAGAAAGACAGTTTGAGCTGACGCAGAAGTGGACAGAAATCTACGGGAGACGAAAGATGTGATGCGCTCCGTTGCGCTAATAAACAAACGCACGTGTGCGTTGTATCAGTCCGCACGGGGGAGTGTGCATGCGCACTTCCACCTGTGTTCTCAAATCGCCGAAAAATCATCCATACCGCCTTTAATTTAGCTTATTCAAACAACCAAACTATTTGTCCATGAAACATAAAATTACACATTTATAACAAAATATGTCAGGGAATTAGACACACACCGATGCTATTCCTTAACACATAGAGAACACCATTCAACTTAGAATATGAAACGACACAGAAATATCAGACATTTGTGTGGCATGCATGGGAGAAAACGCGGGGACTGATCGCGCAAGCTGTGGTAAGCAGCCTGCGTGATCCTCTTGCGTCTCACCCTGTTTTTTCCCATGCTGGTTGGTTTTATTAGATATTTTGGAATAGGCGGGTCACATTTCTCATTGGTCAGCCTCACATCAAGGCACTTGGTATTTTTCCGTAGAGATAAAGCCTGCAAGGGGGGTGCAACTCCCCCCCTGGGGCAACATTCCTTGGCCCATCTTTATGATACCTTCACAAACAAATGCAGTTTGTCACACACCCGTTCTTCTCTTAGACTAATGATGCAAATAAAATATCACTATTATGCAGATAAAATACATCACAGAAATATAATCATATATTCACATTTTATCACATTTCCCTCCTGTTTATCAAAGCATTAGTCTACTGTCTCATATGCCAAACACATTACTCTTTTACTACATTACATGTAGTTATGTTGTAGCAGATAAAAAAACCTGTCTTAGTTAGTGCAAACAACAGTGGCTGTGTAATATGCCATTGTGTTTCTTCAGCCTGCTGTCATGTCAATTATACATTATACATTATTACACATCATGCATTTCATAACCTTTCATGTTGATCACTTATTTTCTTCCCTCTATTCCATGTCTGTGTATGTTGATCGATTGTCCCGATTGTCCCGATTGTATAATACAGGTGTTCAGCACCCATATTATCGTCATCGCTGTGATGATGATAACTATTGATTCTTTTCACAGAGTGTGGTACTCTGCGCACCGTAGCCTCTGGCTCTCGTTCATCGTAGCAGAGTATAGTACTTTGCGTACTGTAGAATCTGTTTGTTGTCTCTGCATACAAAAACGAAGAATACAAACGAAGTCCTGCGTCTGCGATGTTCTGGCTCTGCCGCTGTGTTGTCCAGACATTTCTCTCACTTTCCCATGAGAGCACCCATGTTCTCGTCCCTCCAATGGTGAGGACGACACGGTGTGGCTCCGTCCACTTGGCTCCGTCTCTGTAAACACCACATCTCCAACACGTTCTGCTGTGGTGATAAACAAAGTCTTTTCGACAATTCAGTGTATTTCAAACAGTTTTCTTGTTTACAATTTTTTTTTTTGTAATTATTGATTCGGAATATTTGTTTACACGTACATATCCCTCCTTTTTGATAAATGGCCTTGCCCATTTGTCAAACTACTACATTTAAACAAAATTCAATAATCCAGATAGTTTACAACGTTCACTAATCCAGGATGTAATCAAGGAAGAGATGGAATTGCGTCTGTCACTCCACTCCACAATGTCACCTCTTGACCTTTCACAGTTCAGTGGTCACATCCCTGGCTGAGCCCCCCCTTCCACGGCGCTGGGCCCCCACCCTGTGTGTCTGTAAACCGTCTATGTGTCTGTTATCCGACACTGCCAAACCTATCTGTTTTACCACCATTTGTTTCAAACTCCAAATGTTTCAAACTCTAAATGTTTCAAACTCTAAATGTTTCAATCCACGTGTGTGCGCGTATGTATGTATGTATGTGTGTGTGTGTGTGTGTGTGTGTGTATATATGTGTGTGTGGGTGTGTGTGGGTGTGTATGAATGTATTCAAATACATCAAACTATACTAATTATCCCAATAATTCCCCGTTGAGCTGGCCTTAAGGGTCAGTTCACAACTTTCACATAATTAAGATAAAATTTCACATCTCCTCTGTGGGTGTGGCCTGAATAAAGTCACACATCTAATGTAATATGTGCTAATCTTCTATATGTGCTTCAGGTGAGTTTCAAACTCAATCTCTCACACCTGCTCATGTGGTGCTTTACAAACATTGCGTATTAGTTTGTTCTAGCAAGTCTATATGTGTATAACAATCAAAATGATTCTAAACCTTCCCCTGGTTATAGTTTTCACTATCTTCAGGTAATCTGCGGGTCTCGTAAAATTTATTCTTCTGCATTACACTCCTCCCCCCGGGTCCGTCCTGGCTCCGTCCTGAGTCCTGTAATGTTTAGTTCCTGTTATCACTGGTTTTCATAACTTCTATAGCGTCTAAATTTAGATGATATTGTCTAATTTAAATCTATTCAATTCTTGATTGAATCTCCACAATCCTTCCGGTATTTACTTTAGAATGTCAAATTCTTTCCCTGTTAATTTTAACTTCTCCTATTACTCATCACGTCAACCCCCCCTGAGGTGTAACCTCTTGGTGTCCCTGTGATCCGTAAAGATAACAACATCTGCTCCATCCTGAGTCCTCCAGATTCTTTGCTAGTCAATAGCCCCTTATCTCTGACTATTTTTTATGACTCATATCCTCCCATGTCCCCCCACTTCTGCATCAATTTCCTTAGTTAATGACACATTCATGTCTTTCCTGGGAGGGCATTGGACGTCACTATTTAACTTATTCCCTCACTTACGTCTACATGCAATACAAGGTTTCCTCGTGATAATACAAATAAATAAGTTACAGATATAACTTTTACTATCCCTTTACTTACTGCCCGTTCTATGTCCAAAAACATCAGTAGTCACTCATTTACCCATATTATCACTTCCAGGCCCATGCCTGTATTTGATCCTAAATTTAAAAACACTTCTGTCTTTTCATCCTGTACTTTCATCTAGTCATGCATTAAGTCCAAAAAGATAATTTTCGTCAAGTCCAAAAATAAAACAAAACAAAACGTAGCTTTGTTCTGTGCACACAAAAAACACGATACCGTAAAAACACAACTTTTGTCTTCTATGTCGGGGACAGGAAGTGTCCTGTCTGTGATCACGTTCCCCAAAAAATTGGCCATCTAATAAAAATCTGAATTCATCTTCATCTCTTATCAAGCTTAATACACTCTTTATAATTGATTGTTGTCAATCAAAACAAAACCCTTAAAATTTGTTCTACAGAGCTCTCAAATACTAAAATTTAAAACCAGCTGAGTTTAGTTTTACTTATTTCATCAGTTCAGAGCGTCCTCTGAACTGCTTTCTTCCCATTCTCCTGTCTTGTTGACCCCCCTTATCTCCCCCTCTCTGCCACGTCATCTGAGCATGGAAGTCTCCCTCCAAAATCCTCATGACTTTTCCTTTGTCTTTTTACAGTTTGGGGTGATAATTTTGGCATTATTTGGTCTCGGTCGTCTGAGAGAAATGCTACTTGCTTTACAGACACGTCATATCTCAAGCTTCTAGTAGAATTTCTTATTGATTTTCCACCGGAGATAATGCTAGGTGTTTAAAGATTCACCCGTGACTGCAAATTTTAGATCTCTCAGAATAACGCCTTGTGACCCTTGTATGATTAATTGTGATTCACACTTGTTAGTTAATCACTTATTAATCCTCATTCACACATTCACACTTCTCTCTTACTTACTTCGCTCGTGCACAGCGCTTACATTCACTCATCTTTATGTCAGTAACAACTCGGCATAAGGCATCATGACTTGCTTTCGGTGAGAAACTTAACTCGTGTTGAGCAATTTAACTCCTTTATGTGTGTCTACACAAAGCCAACCAATATTTTTTTTTAATGAGTATATATTAAACTCCTTGCTTATGTGAGAAACTTATCTCGTCCATAAGCTTACAATATTTCCTCTGTAATATGAAACTGGGTATTTCCTCAGTAATACCTAAACTGGGTATTTCCTCAGTAATACCTAAACTGAGTATTTCCTCAGTAATACCTAAACTGGGCATAAGAGCCTAAAATATTTCCTCAGTAATATGAAACTGGGTATTTCCTCAGTAATACCTAACTGCGCATAAAAGCATACAATATTTTTCCAGTAAATATCAAACTAAATGCATAAAACGTTTTATGGCTAACTCTTTCACACACAATTTTTTTTTTGTCTGACCTTCTTCGTTGCCTGTGTTCTCCTGCTGCTTCGAAACGACGCGCTCTCCTCGCGGAGAATGAGGTGCGATGGGCGGCCACGGGAAAAGTGGACTTCCTTTAGCTGTGCACAGACTTCACCGATTCACCCGTCAATCTCTGCGAAGAGGCTGCTTGTCGTCCTGCTCGATAGGACCAGAAAATGTCCTGGGATGGAGACAAACATGTCCTTGGGATGAGACATTACACCAGATGCTATTCCTTAACACATAGAGAACACCATTCAACTTAGAATATGAAACGACACAGAAATATCAGACATTTGTGTGGCATGCATGGGAGAAAACGCGGGGACTGATCACGCAAGCTGTGGTAAGCATGTGGTATGATCCTCCTGCGTCTCACCCTGTTTTTTCCCATGCTGGTTGGTTTTATTAGATATTCTGGAATAGGCGGGTCACATTTCTCATTGGTCAGCCTCACATCAAGGCACTTGGTATATTTCCGTAGAGATAAAGCCTGCAAGGGAGGGTGCAACTCCCCCCCTGGGGCAACATTCTTTGGCCCATCTTTGTGATACCTTCACAAACAAATGCAGTTTGTCACACACCCGTTCTTCTCTTAGACTAATGATGCAGATAAAATATCACTATTATGCAGATAAAATACATCACAGAAATATAATCATATATTCACATTTTATCACAAAATATTAACACTGTGGATTTCCATGCAAACTTATACATAAGCTAAACTTGGCTCTAACACAGATTAAACTACAAAGTGCACTATTTTATCAGGCAAATACATGCAAATAACTTAACACATACGGACCATGATCTCTGGACACGCGATCAGTTATCTTTCAACATTCGTTTTGGTATCTCACAAAAGGGACAGCTCTCTACGCTGGTCCCCAGAGGGCTTATAACACTACGCCAGTCTCCAACTGTCTAGGAGACGCTTGACGCGTCGCAGAGGAGCGTCGCGTGCGTGTGGCCATAACTCGGCCTTATGCCTGGACTACACAGCGGTGTAGGCGGAGGCAGAGGTCAGTGACCACGCACAACTCGTCCCACACCTCCGGGTGCAGTGAGGTCATGTCGTCCTGTAGCTTTGCCTGGTTGGCAAGTAGCATGGAGGACGCATTCAGGGCTCTCACTGAAGTAGCTATGGATTTGTAGCTTTTCTCTGTTAGCGCAGCGTTGTCTGGAAGCAATCCGCTTTGGAGGGGAGAGCCGGACCCCGGGTGCAGGTGAGATGCCACCAGAGATTCTGTGGGGGGAAGGCGGGTAAAGCCTTTATCCTCCATGCCGTCCCAGTCCAGTGCGGCCCCTCCCTGGACGGGAGCCTTGGCTGTGAAGGCTTCTCGGAGCGAGAAGAGTTGAGAGACTTAAGGAGTGACGCCTTCGTCACGCCATATAGCAAGAGGGATAGGCTCCGCCTCCTCTGTGTTGCGTCTCCTTGCCAATCAGAGACTGGCGTAGTGTTATAAGGCTTCTGGAGACCAGCGTAGAGCGCTGTTTTATGTGAGATTTTTTTTATGAATTGCGCTGCATTTGTGAGATACGTCACTCATGTTTCAGAGAAAGTTTTTAGCTCTTACAAATACTTAAGTGTGTTTCTAAAAGACATGAGTCACAGTTGAATTGCAACAGTTTTCACTTTTGTCACCAATTGTCACCTGTTTGTTATTGCTTCTGTCCGTGGTGCTGAAATGCCAAATCCACCTCAAATTCACAGAATAAAAGTGTCTGTGAGAAAGATTTTGTTTTTTATTTTGCCAGGTAAACTTTATAATCATTATTAGTTTTCACCTTTTAACGTTTGTCCTAAAACTTTTAACTTTTGACATTAAACTTCACGGCTGATCATAAACTGCTTCATGAACAGTCACAACATGTATTCAGTTACTCCCTTTTGGATGAATACAAGTGAATGAAACTTGCTTGAATGAAAAGTGCCAAGTAGGCGTAAAATAATACTGTATGAAAAATGTTTTTGTACATGTGCTGTGTACATTTTAGACCACTAGAGTGCGCACAATTCTAACAAATGTCAAGTAGTAAGTATTAACGTACACTGTTGCAGTACAATACGATACGATTTCAAACCTCAAATTCTATGTATTAAAAGGTTTGCAATCACTTTCAAACTAAGTATATTTTAGTTTTTTCTTATTAGATAACTCTCATTTTAAAGTGCCCCGCATGCTCCTAGTCGCTGTCCATGGTCCTGACGCGTATATTTTGTCTTTATTTTTATTTTACTGACAAAGCAGTAGTTTGTAAGATATTAATAATAAAATTCCTACATTTTGTTGTGACTAAAGCCCACAAACGCACATCATTTGGTCTCGTGCAGCGGGGCAAGGTGAGCACGCGGAGGGAGGAGGTAACCAAAAAAGAAACCGTCGCGCTCACGTCACAGAAAACATGGCAGAGATGTTTTGTAGAGGAAGATGATTGTGCCCAACTTGAAATGATGGGAGTGTCTGCAGTGCCGCGGCGCGCGGCCGAAACTGCCATGTTATTTAAGGTTAGGGTTAGGGTTAAGGTTAAGGTTAAGGTTAGGGTTAGGGTTAGGGTTAGGGTTAGGGTTAGCCATGAGGCTATAACGGGCTATAAGGGAAATGCCGTGGTCCCTGACACTGGCCATTTCAGGCCATTTGACCGCGCCGCAGCTCTCCAGCCACGGCCTAAAATGATAGAGAAAATGTGCCAAGTGTGCAACCAAATTAGTCTATTCGAATCACCGTATTTCAACCTTTATTTGGTTTGTAGTGGTTCTAAAATGTCTCAATGTGCAATAAAATCATCATTAGTTGCAGTCCAGTATGGACATCTGCTTTATAATTTGAAGTTAATGTAAGCTAAGTTAAAGGAAAACAATAAATAATGCGTTTTCAAACGATAGACCACAAAAATGAGAACAACTAAATCATATCAAGCAGCGATGCAAAAACACAATTGTTCCTTTCATATTGTCAACATAAAGCTTCAGTCAGATGTAGATTTACTCACACTGGGAAGAGGAACCAAAAAGAGTTAATGTAATTGTGTAAAGAACAATCCACTTCAGTTAAGCTGTCAGTCACTAAAATGCTTACATTTTCTTCCAATTCAAATGTTTTTTTTGTATTCTGATGTTTGATTTTCTCTTATTATTAGTGGAAACCTGCTCTGCACGGACAAACATAAGATTCAAATGTGAGGACTAAAGCTGCTGCTGGAAGTCTGGACTGACAGAGAGACGGTCAAAGCTGAAACTAAATTCACTAAGAATGAGATTTGATGGACTTATAATGAAGTTTAAAAAGTTTAGGCGTGTTGCCTATATCATTTTTAATATTATTTTAGGGTATTTTTTTTATTTTTGTGTTTGGAAAATGGTCCTTTCTTTTTATATTTTACCTTCCCAGGACGTTATTTTTTTTATCAGATGTGGACAAAATTGAATAAATTAAGAAAATGTCAACCAGGGTTTGTACAAACGCGCCAGGATTTTAATAATGAGATATAAATATGTCTAAATCAAATCCCTATATTTTTATTGCAAAAGTTACAAAAAGCATGAATTAAAATGATAAAATGTTGCCTATTCTGCACCATGTTATTGCCTCCATACGTTTGATTATATTTGCTTTTATCTTGTAATTAACTTAATCTGCGTTTTATTATTCGTTGCCACAGTAAAACCCATAATTATCCATATTCATCCAGTAGAGTCAGGACATCTCCGGTCTTCGTGAGTCAGAGTGGCTCCTCTTCTCCACAGCGGATCTCTGTCTCAGCTGAGCAGCGCTTTTTCCTCCGATCGCTTCACATTTCACACAGAATCCGACAAAAAACACAGCGTTACAGTCGTCTCTGTCCCTCAAAACGGAGGCTCTACTTTCGCTGACCATTACACACAATTTAAACTGTCAATTCAACACATTTATTTACGCATTTGCGCCTTCTTTTCACGCACAAGAGGGAGAGATGTCTGTCGCGGGTTTGAAGAAGCAGTTCCATAAAGCCACCCAGGTAAGAGCGACGTTCGCCCGTTTACCATGGAAAATATACATCATTTCTGCACAAAAACGGGTTGTGATCAATCTTAAATCAGCTGTTACGTTTGTATTATGTTTATTCAAAGCCAAATTAGCATCACATTGTTGGGAAACGCGTTTGGCGAGACGTAAACATCCATTTTAATTCAAGCGACATGAGCCACTGTTTTTGTCAACATGGGATAAAAAGCTAATTAATGAGCATTTCACGTGATAAAATCCCTCAACTGACACTTCACACATCGTTTTTGACTAATTAATCTATATATTTGTTTGACTATGCAAAAAAATCAGTATATTCTTACATTTTTATAGTAGATTTATTAGGTCACAAAAGGCTTTATTGCAAATAGATGAATTATGCATAGTCTTCTACACATTGTTATTGTCTCTATCCTTTTGGTTTGGTTATGATTTGTATTAAGCGTTTAAGTGGTATTTTTGTGCAATTATCTTGTAACTAACATATCACATGCCAACGCTGTTCAGTGCAATATTAAATACATATTTCACCCGACACTCACTGCCAGAGGTTGAATCCATCTCAATGTTGTGACGTTTATGGTCATGAAGCTGTTGCTCTCTAATTAACTCATTAACATCAATGCAATTTACTACCAAAAATGAATATATTACATTTATTTGAAAAGTTTGCATCGGTTCTGTTGGTTTTATGGGGATTTTATTGCCTTTTGCTCCTTTCTTTGATATATATGTGATTTTCATGCTTATGTTTAACCTCTTACACTGCCAATGCTGTTTAAACTACAATAGACGGATTTAAGGCTATGTAAATATCTTGTTGGAGGGTCCGCCACCTGCTTGTCTCCATGGAGATGTTGTTCTTTTGTCAAGAAAGGTCCAAACTGTGGCATTAAACTTATTTTATATATTATATTTTTAAGGTATTTCAGTAAAAACACTTGTAATAGAATAAATGGAAGGTATACATATATGTTTAATACCATACCATGTAACATTTCAGGTGAACTAATATAATATCCATGGAGACAAGCACCTGGAAGTTACAGAGTGTGCTTTAAGGATATTGTATTCAGAGCAGAGTCTTTCTTTGAGTTCATTCATTTTTATTTTCATTCATTGCACATTTTAATATTGGACATGTAAATATATATAAATTGATTGTATTTTCATTTGTGTTATTTGCATTATTTTCTGGATTTTTCTCCACATTTAGTGGATTCTTCCTCTCTGCGAGTCTGTGATGTTACGTAACAGCACAGGAGCGCGGCAGGAGCAGAGGCACGAGCTGATTGGCTAAAGCTTCACGCAACAGGGAATTCCCTGCTTCCTCCAGCCTTTTATATTTCCCACATAATTCTTCTCCTCCGGCCGCGTGCCAGTCTTCAGATGGGTCATGTACGGACAGTTTTGTGTTGTCAAGGCTTTGTTGTGCTTCAGTAATGTGCCGAAGCAGTGGATTTTTGGCATTTTGAAAGATTGAAAGATCACTGAACAGGTTTTTGCTAAACAAATATGTTTAATTTCAATATATGATTTACCTTTTTCCCTGTATTGCACACTGTATATTTATTTTCTTCATTTTTTCACATTTACAATAACAAAGCACCTCAGTTACTCAAATTCAAAAGATAACTCAGAAAAAACTAACTTTGAAACCAACATATTAAAAACAAAACACACAAAATAAAATCTATCTGTATTTACAAAATAATATCTTTTCACCATTTCTTCTATCCATACTCACATAATATAACTAATAAGCTGTTTTTATTTAATTTTAATTTTAATTATTATTCTTATTTATTTCCCCCCTCCATTCCTTATTAGGAAATGAGAGGTTTTGTCAATAGGAGTTTTTGTTTATAAGAGTTCTCCTTATAAGAGTTATCCTATAAGTTATCTGTCCTTTTCCTCTATATCTACCTGCGTTGCAAAATGAAATTTCCCTATGTGTGGACAATAAAGGAATATCTTATCTTATCTTATAAAAGAGCAAAGAAAGAGTGTTTTCCATTATGGACCAATAAATGTGTGTTTTCTCTCTATTAAAGCAGTTGTACTTTTCTGTCATCAATCCTTCGAAAGACTCGGCTCTAACACAGTCTTCTCTCTGTCACCACCAGACTCCACTCTGTCCTCACCACAGTTCATCCCATTCATCAAACACAGAGCTGCTGAAAACACGAGCCGTTGTATTGATGCCTGAAGGAAACTACACAAAAAGAAAAGTATAACAGAAAACACATATAACAGGCCAGTGCAAAGAGAAGGTTTAGACCAGAGCTGCAGATCTAAGATCATACTTTTTCTGCAGTGAAACGTTCAGACATTAGCGCAAGTACTGTATTCTCCGGAGTATAAGTCGCACTGGAGTATAAGTCGCACCAGCCAAAAAATGCATAATAGAGAAGAAAAAAACATATATAAGTCGCACTGGAGTATAAGTCGCACCAGCCAAAAAATGTATAATAGAGAAGAAAAAAACATATATAAGTCACACTGGAGTATGAAATGCAGTTGCAAGTGTGAAAAGAACAAATAATATCACATATAAGTTGCTCTGGAGTATAAGTATATAGGTATAATATAAATGCTATGTCCTTAAATAAATAAATAAGTCGCATCTCTGCCAAAACTATGAAAAAAGATGCAACTTATAGTCCAGAAAATACGGTAGTTAATTTTCAGCCAAATGTCCTCTTTAATAAATAAATCAATTATATTTCAATATTTGTGGGAAAAACTTTCAAAATCTGCACTAAATCAAAACATGTATTGACAATGGCGATGAAAAGCATAAATCACTGCTTCAATTAAGGCAAGTTTATGTCTTTTATCTCTCTTAGTACCTGCATGTTTTGTTCCTTGCCTGTTCAAAAATCATTGTGACTCCTTTTTGATTATTAGAAGAAGAAACCAGCTCATTTCAAAAAGCTTGTTCAACCAAATTGTATGAAATATCGGCCAATGTTTGATCTCTGCGGACACTTTCCTTATTGAATTTAAACCGAATAGACTTTGCACGATTTAAATATGTAAATACATGAATTTTATAAGTTTTAGAGGACTAACGCTGACTCCATTTTGCTTTTGTCCCTTTTCCTTTTTCCATTTCAGTTTTCACACTTATATTATATTTTTCTTCTTCTGCTGATTTTCTGTCATAAGATTGACTTTGTGTGTGTTTTACCGACCTTTGACTCCGCTGGCGTGGCTTGACTCCGCTGGCGTTAATCAGATCGATCCGTGCGACTTTTTGACACCGGAGTAATCACGGTTGCCCCCGGTTACAGCAGTCCTCTTTGTTAATATATATATATCGTCTCTGGTGAGATCAGAGCGTCTTTAGTTGATCAAACGACACAGAAACACATCCGGACAGAGATGAGCGAGTTACAGGATTTACAGCTCTATGGAGTAGTTTTGTGGCTCTCTCTCGCAATGAAGGAGAAAAGACACCAATATACACCTAGGCCTGTCACGATAATTACTATATCGGCTTAGCGTTCAATAATTAACACCAGGAACTATATTTTTTAAGGCTTAATATTTACTGTGTACATTTTCTTTGTGAAACGTTTTGGGATTTTGTTGTTGTACGATAACATAAAAGTAACTTCATACCTAATTATATATACGAAGTTACTACTAAAGGCATTTTCTTATTGCAGCTCATGTTTTCAGACAATAGAACAATATTGTACATTTATAAAAGAGTTTACTGCTTTAGACAGTGGCATGTGCATAACATAGTTTCAATATTTGTTTATTGTGATATTTTTCTGAAGCAATATATCAATTTATGTGAGTGTGTGTATTTTTTTATAGAAATAGGTACAAGTAAAAGCATTCTTATTATTATTATCATCACCCAATAGCTGGTTTACCCTTTGTTCTATCTCACAGTGAGGAATTCATTAAAACGTTTTACTTGTTCTCCCGATATACTTATGTTGCTACAGAAACAAGAGGCTTTGGAGTCCTGCACTGGATCAAAACTTACAAAAACAAGTGCTCATCAGGCCAGTGAGCTGAGATTCTGAGAAAAAGGCACTTCATCAGGGCGGTTATTCTGTTATTGTTGAGTGACTTCACTAGTCGCTCAACTCTGCTAAAACTCTGACAAAATTCAAGTAACTCCATCCATTTTCTACTGCTTGTTCCCTTTCGGGGTCGCGGGTGACTGGAGCCTATCCCAGTGACTTCGGGCCTTAGGCGGGGTACATCCTGGACAGTGGCCAACTCATCATAGACATTACAGACAGCCATTCATTCAGATTCATTCACTAGGGCCAATTTAGAGTCACCAATTTGTGTTTGGACGATGGGAGGAGCCGTAGAACCCGGAGAGAACCCACGGTAACACGAGGAGGACATGCAATGCATTTTCAATTCCATTTTATTTTGTCTTATTAAAACAAATTACTGGGTTGAATATAAGTCAATAAAATAAATTTAAAAAAGACCTCAGCTGACAGTGGATGATTAGAGACGAACACGAGTCAAACATGATTTTGTGAGTGAAGAAACCAACTTCAAACCAAGAGCTCCAACAGTCCAGCATCTTCCGTCGTTGGTGACATAACGGAAACACCTTTGAATCGCTGGTTCAAATCCTGACTCTGACACTTTGAAAATTGTCACTTCGCACAATCGACTGCCGCTCGTTCGGCCACGGCGTTTGCTGACCGAACGTCCAATCACGTTGGAGTTTGTTGGCGAACGCTACAACTTTCCTCCCTGTTCGCGGCGACTGTAGACGAAGGACTCAAGCTCACACGTGATCGCTCTGCTCGTGGGTAACGCAGACGAATGCAGAACAACCCACTGCTGAACCAAGCGAAGAAGAAGAACAACAACTCCAGCACCAACAAAGATGGCCGCTGTCTCTCCCTCCGCCAGCGCCTCCACCGGAGCCTCCGCCGGCGCCGCAGGGAAACGGGACACCTCCGCGCACCTTAGGGCACCTTCGTGAATAAAACATGAGCGAGGAGAGACTGGAGAGACAGTACGAGAGGGGGAGATAGAAAGATGGGACTGAGGACAAACAACTGACACCGGCTGAGTCCACGAGCGATTTGTCTTTGTGAAGGATTTGAAATAGATAAAGTCAGACACGGGATGTAGTATTGGCGGGTAATTCAATATACACCTTTCCCCCCCAGTTTTTCAGTCATCAATCATCCCTTTGAAACAGTTCTGCAGTTCTGATGTTACTATTACCTCAGATAAGATGTGGTAGATACATACTATAGACAAAAATAACTTGCTGTTTGTTGTTCTGGAGAGAGAATTGCATAAAAAAACTGCACTTTTATCTGCACCTCAACCAAGACAGTCGTGTGCACGTTCTAATATGTTTGTGAGGGATTTCCGTGCCATTATATTGTCCAAATAAGATATTCCTTTATTGTCACATTGTGTTATTACTTCACAATATCAAGATGTTTTATTTTGTCAATACCTCAGCCTCATTTTGAGCTTTTTGACTTGTCGTTCAAACTCAGGGCTGAGAAACTGCTTCTGTTGCTTTGGGGTTTGACACACACAAGATTAAAGGCCTCTCGGACCATCACCGGTCAAGCAAACACACACCCCATTCACACGGGAGAGGTGGGCGAGGTGGATGAGGTGGGTGAGATGGGTGAGGTGGGTGAGGTGGGTGAGGTGGGTGAGGTGGGTGAGGTGGATGAGGTGGATGAGGTGGGTGACGTGGGTGACGTGGGTGAGGTGGGTGAGGTGGGTGAGGTGGGTGAGGTGGATGAGGTGTGTGAGGTGGATGAGGTGGGTGAGGTGGGTGACGTGGGTGACGTGGGTGAGGTGGATGAGGTGGGCGAGGTGGATGAGGTGGATGAGGTGGATGAGGTGGGTGAGGTGGATGAGGTGGGTGAGGTGGATGAGGTGGGTGAGGTGGATGAGGTGGGTGAGGTGGGTGAGGTGGATGAGGTGGGTGACGTGGGTGAGGTGGGTGAGGTGGGTGAGGTGGATGAGGTGGGTGAGGTGGGTGAGGTGGGTGAGGTGGGTGAGGTGGGTGAGGTGGGTGACGTGGGTGAGGTGGGTGACGTGGGTGAGGTGGGTGAGGTGTGTGAGGTGTGTGAGGTGGGTGAGGTGGGTGACGTGGGTGACGTGGGTGAGGTGGATGAGGTGGATGAGGTGGGTGACGTGGGTGACGTGGGTGAGGTGGGTGAGGTGGGTGAGGTGGGTGAGGTGGGTGACGTGGGTGACGTGGGTGAGGTGGGTGAGGTGGATGAGGTGGGTGACGTGGGTGAGGTGGGTGAGGTGGATGAGGTGGGTGAGGTGGATGAGGTGGATGAGGTGGGTGAGGTGGGTGACGTGGGTGAGGTGGGTGACGTGGGTGAGGTGGGTGAGGTGTGTGAGGTGTGTGAGGTGGGTGAGGTGGGTGACGTGGGTGACGTGGGTGAGGTGGATGAGGTGGGTGACGTGGGTGACGTGGGTGAGGTGGGTGAGGTGGGTGAGGTGGGTGAGGTGGGTGACGTGGGTGACGTGGGTGAGGTGGGTGAGGTGGATGAGGTGGGTGACGTGGGTGAGGTGGGTGAGGTGGATGAGGTGGGTGAGGTGGATGAGGTGGATGAGGTGGGTGAGGTGGATGAGGTGGGTGAGGTGGGTGAGGTGGGTGAGGTGGATGAGGTGGATGAGGTGGGTGAGGTGGGTGACGTGGGTGAGGTGGATGAGGTGGGTGACGTGGGTGAGGTGGGTGACGTTGGTGAGGTGGATGAGGTGGGTGAGGTGGATGAGGTGGGTGAGGTGGATGAGGTGGATGAGGTGGGTGAGGTGGATGAGGTGGGTGAGGTGGATGAGGTGGGTGAGGTGGATGAGGTGGATGAGGTGGGTGAGGTGGATGAGGTGGGTGAGGTGGATGAGGTGGGTGAGGTGGATGAGGTGGGTGAGGTGGATGAGGTGGATGAGGTGGGTGAGGTGGGTGACGTGGGTGACGTGTCTTGATCAAGCATAAAGATGACATGCATTACTGGGATGCAGATACTGGCAGATTGTCACAGGTTCATTGACACATCTGATAATCCCTCAAAAATGTGTCCGTACATTACTTATTTGAGGTTCAAGCATTGCACAGTTGGGAATAAACTGTAAAACTCACCGCAAAAGAGCAGAATTATCACCTTGATCAGCGTCGCAACAGTTAATTGGAATAATTGAAACTAGTCAACTATTTTGAATTTAAAAAAAACGATTATTTTGTTAATCATTATTATTAACTAGACTCTAGACTCTAAATACATACCAAAGATTGCTTGAATAAAAAAAAAAGCTATTTTAGATTTATTTTAGAATTTATTTGTAAATATATTGTTTCACGACGCCTCCATATTTGAAACTTTTCTTTTGTTCAAATCTATTTCAAAAATGCCAACGTACAACAGAAGTACTCATTAATCATCACCTCTTTTATGCACCAGGCAAGTCGTTTTCTGACTTTTCCCAGCTCTTTACCTCCTGCTCTCATTAATCTGATATAATTCACTCATGGCTCATTTAGCGTCCATAAGAATTGCATAAATATCTAATAAATATCTAATCGCTTTGCCTCATTTGACAACTATAAAGCAGTGCGTAAACATCAGGCTATTGTGGAACAGTTTAAGGCGTGTGTTGTTTCAAATTTAATTGGATAAAAAACATTAAATCGCAGGACAGGAGCTCGTGTTTTATGACCAAGTGAATTATGAACCATTCAATTCGATTATGATTTGTCTCTCCTCCGGTCGCCATCACAAAACCCCTCGTGTGAAATTGTGAACGCGCCTCACCTTTCCCCCCCCCGCTCGCTGATCAAACCCACCGC
This sequence comes from Eucyclogobius newberryi, assembly GCF_026437365.1. Lineage (NCBI taxonomy): Eukaryota > Metazoa > Chordata > Actinopteri > Gobiiformes > Gobiidae > Eucyclogobius > Eucyclogobius newberryi. The sequence goes on along the minus strand of NW_027315857.1, from coordinate 19,416,241 downwards.
GCCGCGATTGGTCGTGCTGCGTCGCCACGGCAACCACGCACGTGCGACCAGGGGGAAACGGCGACACCGATTGGTCCGTCAATAATTGATCACCCTTGAGGTCGAACACGTGCGAAGCGAGAGCGAGAGAGAGAGAGACCTGCGTTTGCCTTTCTGCGGAGCGGGGCCAGCTCTCCAGCGGTTGAACTTTGAACTGAAAGCACTCACGGGTTTGTGGAGTGCGGTGGGTGTAATTAAGCGCTCAGGAAATCAATACTGGACAGAGGAATTTACGTCCACCACGACGGCTCAGGCAGAGGTCTATGAAGGCTGGAGAGCGAACATAGAGGGCTGACGGCGGACGTTGGAAATACAATGAAAACACCACGTTTAAAGGAGCTATACATGCGTTCGCGGTGACGTCACACTGCCGGGACTTTCCCATAGCGGCCATTTTAAAAGGGGCACGCGATATATAAAAACCAACACGACTGCATCCTTTTCTACGGCATGATGAGCTACGAATACTTTGATTCTTTAGACGATAACGGCAAACTAAGGTACACGACAAAGCTCTCATTTCTTGGTCAGTCAACAGAGCAATATCCTAACAGAACAATGACCTTACAGAACGCAGTTTTTTGGCATTTTGGCCTCATATTTCCTGGATTTCGTATGTAGCAGACGTGTTGTTGTGCCCCTTTCAAAATGGCGGACTCGGTTGCAACTGCACAAGTTCCCGGATGTGCGAACGCGTGTATATTGTATTTCATTTAACAAAGTAACATCTGTTTTGCCACGCTGCTTTTTGAGTCACAATGAGACCGCGGTGTGCTGTCATCTAATTATGGAGCGTTTTATTCATTCATTTTATTATTTTATTTTAAGCAGGTATTGCGGTGGATAAGTTGAGTGCTAGAAGTGAGAAAAACATGTCAACCGTGGCAAAGAGTTTACAGTGACCTAGTTCTGTTTTGAAGACAGCTTCTTTATTACGCAAATATTTATTCATAGCTCAAAGTCTTTTCAGGTTACGTTCACACAACATATAAAAACTGGCATTCAAATTGGACTGGACTGGTTTATCGTGAGTCACTGAGCTGGGAACCGCAAGATAATAACAAATGTTTCAATTGAAAACGATAGTCTATATTTAGTGAAATTAGGACATACAGTATAACGATACACAACTCAAATAAACAATGTTAAACTTGATTTCAATGTTTTACTAATTGAACAGGTTACAGTTGGATTTTGCAGTGAGATCGTAGTTGGTTGCATGGCATTTTGGGAGATTCCAGCCTTAACCAGGAACAAACCAGGGCAAAACCAGGGCAAAACCTGGGCCAAACCAGGGCCAAACCAGGACTAAACCAGGGCAAAACCAGGACCAAACTAGGGCAAAACCAGGGCAAAACCAGGACCAAACCAGGGCAAAACCAGGACCAAAGTAGGGCAAAACCAGGGCAAAACCAGGACCAAACCAGGGCAAAACCAGGACCAAAGTAGGGCAAAACCAGGGCAAAACCAGGACCAAACCAGGGCAAAACCAGGACCAAAGTAGGGCAAAACCAGGGCAAAACCAGAGACAAACCGGATCCAAACCGGGGACCGAACCGGGGACAAACCAGGGTCAAACCAGGACCAAACATTCCGCCTAAATCCCAACCAAAGAAAATGTTCTTACCAACTCTAGAATATCATGTCAAGTTAGAGGCAAAACACAGAACAAAGTGACATTTTGTGGACATTCGATGTTCTTTTTCTGTTTGTGCCTCCTGCTTTTCTCTGAATGGAATCAGGAAGCCACATTCTCGCTCCGAAAATCAATACGCAACTATTTATAACTCATGAAGTGTAGTTCCTGTTGCATTATCTTTGTGCATCTTTGTGTAACTCACCTCTTTTAAGGAAAACGCTCCGGTGCTGCACGAACATGGACCAGTTTGTCTTATACAGAACAAGTCGTATAATTGTGATCAGACTCTGCCCCTGCTCGTATCCGTGAATATGTTCAACAGAATAAACTCTTTTTTTTTTTCATTTCTCATCTTTATTTCTGGCTAAATTCGGTGAAAAACACACACCGGTGGCATATCTCCTGCGTTGCGGTTGTGTCCGTGGGCAAGCCTCTTACCACTGTGTCTGAATGGATGTGTCTGTGTAGTGGGACGTGGGAGTGAGTCAATAAAGCGATGCTGAGCTGTCCAGTGCTGCAAGTCTGATGGAATATCAATAATATTACAGCAATAGGAGAGAAAGTGTCACACATTTTGAATCGAGGAAAAGCCTTGAAATGTGCGTTAGCTTGACTATTTCACCTGTATTTCATGTTATATATATATATATATATATATATATATATATATATATATATATATATATATATATATATATATATATATATATATATATATATATATATATATATATATTAAGGCCACCATTGCTAGGAAATGTGGGCTAGTGTTCAATTAATGTGGTTATTAACGATGTGCCAAAGGGTTTGTGAGCGTCAGGAACTATAATTAGACAGATTTAAATACATGCCTTTGAAAATAAGGTGCCCAACTTTAACTTTAGCCATTTGGTTTTTTGGCAAATGATAATGCAATGTATAAAAATGTGAGTTTAGTTCATTTAAAGTTGTTGAAAACTATTATTTTCTTATTTAAGAGGCATTACCTACGTTCTTATGAATAACAATACTAACAGTGATTATAACAGTTATGTATAAAGCACATTTATTAGCAGTTCAATGTGTTTAACAGAGGCATAGAATAATAAACAGGTTTAAACGGTAAAAACCAATACAGTGAACAGTTCTTGTACATTCTTGACATCCTCAGGCCTCTGCGATGTGCATTTTCCACACATTTTTATGCTAAAGCCTGTGCGTTGTCACTTTATTGCTCCGCGCGCTTGTCTTTTGGCCTTTTGTTTTTATCTTGTTGTGTTGCATCTTCCCGCCGCCCCGTGAGAGCCGCAGTGCATACTAATACTTCTCTATCCATCTCCATTTCACTCTCCCGCCTTTGGACTCTGGTCCTCTGCCCACTCATCCCTCTCTCTCTCTGTTTATGTCTCTCTTTTTTCTTTTATTATCTCTGTTTCTCTCGCACCGGCAGAACAATTTATCGTGATTGTCCACATTACGACCGCTCCATGTGCCACTGTGTGTGTCTCTGTTTGGCTCTCGCAGCTTTATTACTCCCATCAATCCTGTTCTCCGAGCAACGTGGCGGGCGGTGGCCATTAGAGAATGTTTCATACTTAGATTGGGAGGGTGGTGATGTGTTTAGGAGATGTATTTTCACAATTTTGGAACTGTGCACGAGCAGAGCGGGACTTAACCAGGGCCGAGCAAAGTCTGCGTCAGGACTAAAATGGGTTCAGACTGATTAGGACGTGACTGTGAACGCACCGTGAGTCAGATGCAACCGGAACTAAACCAAACCTAAACCTAAACAATAGGCATGGACTGGGTTTGGTCCTGGTTTTGGCCTTTCTACGTCGTTAAAATGACATTGACAGTAATTGTTTGAGCAGAGCCTGAGAAAATGAAGAGCAGATTGAGTGTTTTTCTGAGCGGTCGATACTTCTGTCCAATTTCATTAGATAAAATCAATGTTCAAAGTTCTCTGTTCCATCTACACTGTATTTATCACTGTTTTAATGTAGATATTTAGTAGTGGTCTGGACTTTAACTGATCACTTTTTGCATTAATCGATTTGAATGTTGTTGTTTTTTTGTTTTCCCATAGCAAATTCTTGTCATGCTTATTAGCCTTTCATTAAGACACTTTTAATTTTCATATTTGTCAGAAGGAAAATGCTTGATGCTCAACACCAATTTTGAAACCACATAATGATACACCAACAAAAAATAAATCATTGAAATAATTAATACTTTTCTCAAATATTACAATGTGCTATCAAGCTAATGATATAACTTTAATATTAGTCTAATGCATTATTTTTAGCCCTAAATTTCCTGTTTTTGATTCATTTTTCTATGCAGTTAGTTCATTATTTTATTTAAGGGCTAGATGAAGATTTGAAAGTGAATCGTGAGTTTAGTCTTCCTTTTACATAAATGCAGTTTCCTAGTACTTTTCAGACTATAAGTTGCACCTTTTTTCATAGTTTGGCCGGGGTGCGACTTATACTTATATACTTATACTTATACTTATACTCAGGAGCGACTTATATGTGATATTATTTGTTATTTTCACACTTACAACCGCATTTCATACTCCAGTGCAACTTATATATGTTTTTTTCTTCTCTATTGTGCATTTTTGGGCTGGTGCAACTTATACTCCAGTGCGACTTATAGTCCAGAAAATACGGTAAATGGTTGTTTTGCATTAACACTGTGCAGTCGTGGTCTTGTCAGTGCAGGTCAGAGAGGCTAAATTGTTTGGATAAGTCCCTTTAAGTCGACTAAATGATCAGCTGGACGTGTTTTTATCGACCAATCATCTCTTTAGTTGATTGCAGCCCTAGTTTGTTTGCTCCTTTTGCAGTCCAAGACCTGGAAATAACAGAAAAATCCTGGAAATCTTGTAAATGACCAGATTAGCATTAGCTCATTAGCATTTGCACCCTTTCCCTGCACTATTGTATTTCCTTCCTCTGTGTTGTCTTCAAACCAGGACGTATTGGCACGTGGCTCTCGTGGCTCACTGTTCATCAACATATCGACCACACGTATCGGCCTGACATTAGCCCGACTCTCTCAAGGCCTAAACAAAATGAAAACCACTTTGTTTAACGCTCGACCGGTTTCTCATTAATTCTAGCTCAACGCTGCCGGCGCTTCCACAACAAAGTCTCCTCAAACTTAATGTGTTCTGTCCACTACTTTCATTGTGGCCTTTGGCTTTAACTCGCAAGTAGTGTAGTCTTTTATACAAATGTAGTGTTGTTTTATAAATTATAATATCATGTGAAGGCAAAGTTAAACACGAAACTGCTTTGTGGCCTATTAAAGATCTTAAATAGTATTTTTCAGGTTATCCTTTTGCATTGTAAATTATATTCATGAAACAATTTAAACAATATACTGCGAACAAAACCAACAGCGCAATTTTTGTCAGATTTTTGTCATTTGCTAAATACACATCTACCGTCTCTAAACGACAATTAAGCCACAAAACGTATATACCGGCACCAGATATATACTCTTCCCATGAATCCACTCTCCTTTTTAAGCCTTAAACTGCTTCAACATTGTCTCAATACCTCAAAAAACCCAGGCCACACCCTTTAATCATGCTGAATTCCTGGTCAGTTTATTGTATATTTTCCACAAAACCCACACTATGACATCATTAGTACTTCTCCTTGAATGCTTGAGTTGACCATATTTTTAACAATAGCTGCTGATGTTTATGGTATATTTTGTTGCACTTGGAGCAGAGTCAACAACAATTGGAGGTGATGAAATGTAGAGCAACTCGCCGCGGTGACAGGTGAGGCCCTGTCGAGACTCCCGGGGGATTTAACACGGCGAATAAGTGCGGCGATGTTGGCATTTCCATCTGACGTGTTTGAGGAGCGCAGCGAGAGAGTCTGGTTCAGTCTAAGTGCTGTCGAGTGGGTCTGGAATAGTACTTACGATAACACAATGAGCAACACTGTTTGTTATGTTTATTAGTCCACATTTTGAACTTATTACACCATGATTTAGTCCTTTTTCACACGGCCTCAGTCCGAAAGTAGATGCGGACTATTGGACTATGCCAAAGTGCTGTCAGGCGCTTGTGAAAAAGATAAAATGTCCCAGAATGCCTTGTGAGCGAGCCCGTGCGCTGTTCCATTGTCTTCTCGTATCTGCGTCTGAGCCAACATGGCCGCCCGGTGCCAGGGAGCACTTTGGCTGCAGTTCAAACGCAGAGATAAACCCCAACACCGCTCTTGTTTCTGGGCCTGATAAGCTAATTGCGGCGCGATTAACGTCGGGCGTGGTCGAGATGGCGTCGGGCGTGGTCGAGATGGCCTGCCCCTCTGCGACCCCTTGAACTCTGACCTCTCCAGTGTCAGCTGCTGTGATTATAATGTCCCGGGGATGAGTGGTTTCTACTTCCTGTGACTCAAATAATAGCTCTAGATAGGAACGCACTGTTTAATTTATCACACTCTTTTAGGGATGTCACGATATCAAATTGTTTTATGATTATTGTGGGGAAAAAACTGTGAAATCTTTAATAATATGTTACTATTATACAAGTTTGTGATCGGCTTTTCTTTTCCGAAAGACAAAATAAAGTTAAATTTGACAAAAACAGCCGCGTTATTTACAGTTAGATCAATTTTTTGGGCTATAAATTGCACTAAAAATACTTAAATCTCTTCTAAAATGTACACTTTTATTATTGTTTGGTTCGTACGATTACATTGTGACCTGAATGATCACAATTATCAATTACCTAATGATATTGACATCTCTATGCCAATGTTTAACAAAGATATCATAGTCTACGACAAAAAGTATAGCCCTTTTTTTCGTCTTGGTTCAGTCGCCGTGTCATTTGTGCTAATTGAGTGAGATTTGGGAGTGAATTGTGAGTTTAATCTGCCTTTTTACAAATACATAAATAGTTTACGAGGTGTTTTCTGTTTTAAATATTTGTAATCGTGTGTTCTGCTGTAATCTGAGTCGTGTCGTTGCACTTTGGGTACAGGTAGAATCAAAAAGATACCGCTTTTATCCGACTAAACTACGGCGGTTGTTTGTTCGTTGGATCTATATTTAAATAACGAGAAGACTCAAACCAACACCACGACACGATACTACACGATACACCCTTCTCATACTTATAAATACAGTTGTAGAAGGTGGAGGCTGAAGAGAGTCCGTGTTCTGTGGAGCTGGAGGAGCAGATGGGCTGGTGAACGCTGCATCGCTCCCTGGTTTCAGCGGCGCTCCGGTTCCATGTGGGCGGGCGAGTGGTGGGCGGGAAATGGGCCGCCGTCTCCCATGGGTGCTGCTCTTCTGCGCATCCAAATGTTTAAGATTTTATGAATTCGCAGACGAAGGCGGTGGCATTTAGTGGAGTAATTTGTGAGCAATGTTTTTTTTTTATGAGAGCTGCGAGAAAAGAAAAGGCAATTAAAGCGGCGGTTTATGGGTGACAGAATAAATACGACTGTTTTCTTACTTTTTATTGCTAATTGTAAATATATTAACAACCTTTTAGACCATTTTTACCACTTATTTTCATGAGTTTAATGTCATACCTTGGCTGTTTTGCATGTATTACTGAAAACCGCCCTTAGTGGATGAAAAATGCAAAAGGAAAATATCAGTTAATCGTTAATTTCTGACAAAGTTGTGACGATAATTGTGATACACTTGTATGTTGTGCCTGTTAAGAGTGTCATTTCTAGTTTGGATTTGCTTTTTTTTCTTTCTTGAAAACTCTTTGGCTGTTTTTTTTTTTAAATAAATGTCTGACAAACTGAGTTGAATGAAAAGAGACAGTGTTACATAATGTTACTCTTCAGACTTCAGACGATGCTTCTGTCAGAGTCAGGAAAAACTGACTTAAAAATAATAATAACTGCAATATCAGTTTGAAGTTATGCTAAATTAAACTAGACTAGAATCTAATAAGAAAAAAATAGCTGTAAAATGAGGTAATTATGCTCAATTAAACTAGAATAGAATCTAATAAGAAATAAAATAGCTGTAAAAAGAGCTACTTATGCTAAATTAAACTAGAATAGAATCTAATAAGAAATAAAATTGCTGTAAAAAGAGCTAATTATGCTAAATTAAATTAGAATAGAATCTAATAAGAAATAAAATTGCTGTAAAAAGTGCTAATTATGCTAAATTTAACTAGAACAGAATCTAATAAGAAATAAAATAGATGTAAAAAGTGCTAATTATGCTCAATTAAACTAGAATAGAATCTAATAAGAAATAAAATAGCTGTAAAAAGAGCTAATTATCCATCCATCCATCCATTTTCTACCGCTTGTTCCCTTTTGGGGTCGCGGGTGACTGGAGCCTATCCCAGTGACTTCGGGCCTTAGGCGGGGTACACCCTGGACAGTGGCCAACTTGTCTCAGGGCCAACATGAATAGAATCTAATAAGAAATAAAATTGCTGTAAAAAGAGCTAACTATGCTAAATTAAACTAGAATAGAATCTAATAAGAAATGAAATGGCTGTAAAAAGAGCTAATTATGCTAAATTAACTAAAATAGAATGGAATAAGAAATATAAAAGCTGTAAAAAGTGCTAATTAAAATAAAAGGTTTAGAGTTTCAGCACTTCTGCTTGAAACTTGAACCTACAACTCTACAAGTCTTGACTAATTAAAAAAAACTAATTCATTTCATCTCTATAAATGTGCCAGTTTTGCCAGCCCATGTTATTGAGACACCAATTCCAGACCTGATTCAGCCCATTATTTCGACCTGGTTCAGAGTCCAGATCATGTCCAGACTGTTCTCAGAGACTCAAGTCTGTCTCTACGGAAACACTTCTCTCTAAGCGTGTGTATAATTGCGTCTGTGTCACAATCCAATGTATATTCGACAATCCAAAGGGCAAATTGGGTTAGATTGCGATGAATTGTGCTGCTCTACTAAAAAGTAATAACCATTACTGAAACTGACCATATCTATAATTAAATAATGTGATATATCAATGTTGGTCATATCAGATTCATCTACCGGTATCAGCAAACATGTCTGACTGAAGAAGTGGCAAAGTACGGCAGATTTAAACCTAAAACAGCTCTTTATCAGCCACAGCATCGAGACGAATAGAGGATGTCCATACTGGCTGCAAAAAATCTATATCAGACCACCACTATTCAAGAGAAATGTTCACAGAATCGTACGTAAGCTTCACCACTTCTCTCACTGTCAGGTTTGGTCTCAATAATTGGAAGATGGCAATTTGACCGGCGTGTTGCAGTGCGTTGAAATGAAAGAGGGTTGAGTCCAGAGATTGGTGCATAGTGACTGGTCTAGATTGTTAATATCACCAGGTTGCAGAGAGAGGGGGGAGAGACAGGGCAGGGACATGAGGGGAAGGGATGTGAGGGGGAGGGATGTGAGGGGGAGGGATGTGAGGAGGAGGGACATTAGGGTAAGGGACCGGAGGAGGAGGAGGGACATGAGGGGGAGGGACTGGGGGGTTTCCTGCTTCGTGACTCATCCGTTCGCCCACGCTCCAGATCCAGCTCAGTCTGATCAACATAAACGTATGTAAACTTACACTCCCGGATCAAATGTGCAGTAAACGACACCTTTGGTCACATTTAGAAACACCACAGGCTTTAATGCACGGGGGCAAAGGCGGTTAGCGCTCTCGCCTCCCAAGAAGGAGATCATGGGTTCGACCAACATCACATGATCTCTCTGGGTGGAGTCTGCATGTTCTCCCCGTGTTACCGTTGGTTCTCTCCGGGTTCTCCGGCTCCTCCCACCGTCCAAACACATGCATGTGTTAGGCAAAATTGGTGACTCTAAATTGGCCCAATGGAATGGTGTGGAAAATTAGCATCTTCTGCTATAACACATAAAACATTGCATCTGGTTCGTCCAATGCTATGTCCATATTAAATAAAAATAAATAAATAAATAATAATAATAAACGCAGATTGGTGGAAATAATGTATAAACGCACCACTATTGAACCTGACGGTCTCTGCAAGCTTTGGTTCCAACTTAAACGATAAAACGATGTTCCGTATTTTGCATTTATCGCACAAGTTGTGTTTAGCTTTTCTGTTGCGTTGTAACCTCCAATTCTCTTTTATTTATAATGGTGAATTCGGTTGGTTTTAAGTCGCAATATTGCAGGGCTCTAAAGTTGTCAAATCAGCTTCTACTGGACGTCTCCAGAGCCAGACTCGAGCACTGGGGTGATCGAGCTTTCTCTGTCGCTGGTCCCAGACTCTGGAACAAACTGCCCCCCCCTGACATGCCTGACATGCCCCTCCCCCCCGACATGCACCATCACAGATTTTAACCTTTTTAAATCTAGGGTAAAAAAACGTATTTATCCAGACTGGCTTTTAACACTCTGTAATGTAACGGCACTTTATTTTGTACAGTTTGTTTTTATTTAGTTCTGTATTTTGCATTGCCTTGATTTTATTGTGAAGCGCTTTGGTCACTTTATGTGTTGTAAAGGGCTCTATGAATAAAGGGTGATTGATTGATTGATTGATTGATTGATGTAAAAACAATGCTGACTTCCAGTTTGAAAACGGGCTCCGTCGCCGTAAACGTCAAAAATCCTCCCAGTTTAGACCGTGGAAACTCTTCTGCCCAAAGCGACCTGACAGGAGCAGTCTTATGTAACTCTTCTGGTGGCAGGTGCTCCATGTATCTGCTTGTCATTACTTTGCCTGGAATGAGCCCCATTATGGCGTTCTACTTCTCCATCTTGCATTGCTCTAAATCGCCGCTCCGTCGCATCGATCCCAGGGCCTCACGCAGGAGACAATTAGTATCGTTCCCGTTCCTCCTTCGGGGCCGAGCACAAACGCAGCCTGATAATGAGACCGGGGCCCTTCAGCTCATTTCATTAAACAAACCCGCGTTGGGTTTCAGGACCTCGGAGAGAGACACTGAGCCCCGATGTACTCACCACCGTGTTGGGACATTTTCTCCACCACTTTCTGCAAATGGGGGTCATTTAGAACAGATTCCCTTCACGCTTTCTTTCTTTCTTTCCTTCTTTCTTGCTGTGGTTCAATTGATGCTGGAGGCGTATTTTTACCTTTTCAGTTTGAGCTTTACAGTCGAATCAAATAGTTTTAGTCGTAATGTAATGAGTTTAAACTAAAAAGGGAAACAACAGTGGTAATTGTAAATGTATTTGGGGCTAGTTTCAATTGCAGTAGTGAAAGTAATAGCAGTAAATAGCAATAAAATCAATACTTTTTAGTGTACTTTCAGTGTTGTATTATGTTAACATCTATTATTATTCCAATCTCTCTCTGTCTGTTGTGATAGAAACTTTTTTTTAAGTCTGAAACGGTTCAATTATAAGAAGAACATGCAAGTATCAGCACTATAAACTTAAATAATAACAGCAGAGGCAGTTAAACACTTTTTCCCTTCTGTGAACGTTCTTTTTCTCTTTTCGTCTAAATCCTGCTATTCAATCCGAGGACCTGTCGCCTGTCGTTTCCGTGACGTTCTGTGTGAAATCCAACGGAACATTTGCGCTTTGTCTGTGATTTGACTATTGAGCAAGTGGGTTGAGTATCTGGAAAAATGGTCAGAGTTTAAAACGGGTCCTGGGTTGGTCCTGTTATAGTCCTGTTATAGTCCTGGTTTAGTCCTGGTTTAGCCCTGGTTTAGTCCTGGTTTAGTCCTGGTTTAGTCCTGGTTTAATCCCTTTTGTTTCTCAATTTTAGTTCCAGTTTTCCCCCAATTTTGCTACGGTCTGTGTGAATGCAACCTTCATAAACCTTAATTCTGTTCTACTTCCAGTTTGAACAAGAATAATGCTGTTTATATTATTTGTTTTATCATTGTCATCGGCCCCTCAGCTCCCAAACCCCATTATTACACTTTTTTTTGTCTTTTGTGTTTTGTAGAAAGTCAGTGAGAAAGTCGGAGGAGCCGAAGGAACAAAACTCGACGATGACTTCAAAGAAATGGAAAAGGTAAATGGCTGTTTTCTTGGGTGAACCTGAGCGGGAACAGAGCCTCTTGTACTTAAACTGCTTTATTTTGTCTTATTTGACAGAAAGTGGACATCACCAGCAGAGCCGTGTTGGACATCATGACCAAAACTACAGAGTATTTACAGCCGAATCCAGGTAAAGCGCAAACACTGGACAAAAATGCGACAAAATGTAATCTTTCCCGATCAGTCTTAGGTTGGTGTAGATCTTAATCTAAAGCAGCACTAAAGCAGGACTAAAACAGGTCAAAAGCAGGATTAAAGCAGGACTAAAGCAGGACTAAAGCAGGTCAAAAGCAGGATTAAAGCAGGACTAAAGCAGGACTAAAGCAGGACTAAAACAGGTCTAAAGCAGGACTAACGCAGGTCTAAAGCAGGACTAAAGCAGGACTAAAGCAGGTCTAAAGCAGGACTAAAGCAGGACTAAAGCAGGACTAAAGCAGGACTAAAACAGGTCTAAAGCAGGTCTAAAGCAGGACTAAAGCAGGACTAAAGCAGGTCTAAAGCAGGTCTAAAGCAGGTCTAAAGCAGGTCTAAAGCAGGACTAAAGCAGGACTAAAGCAGGACTAAAGCAGGTCTAAAACAGGTCTAAAGCAGGTCTAAAGCAGGACTAAAGCAGGACTAAAGCAGGTCTAAAACAGGTCTAAAGCAGGTCTAAAGCAGGACTAAAGCAGGACTAAAGCAGGTCTAAAGCAGGTCTAAAGCAGGTCTAAAGCAGGACTAAAGCAGGACTAAAGCAGGACTAAAACAGGTCTAAAGCAGGTCTAAAGCAGGACTAAAGCAGGTCTAAAGCAGGTCTAAAGCAGGACTAAAGCAGGTCCCAGGGCCGGCCCAGCCTATAAGCGAACTAAGCAGCCGCGTAGGGCCCCGAGGCGTTAAAAGGGCCCCCAATCTGGCAACCCGTCTTATGCGAAGTGCAAGCGCAGCGTGCGCCACTAGTGTAGTAGCGCTGCTGGCGCGGCAGCGCACACTGCGGTAACATAACACAAACCGCATTTATTTGTAATGACAATCTGGCAACCAAGACACCAAACCTGCGCTGATTGGTCAACTTCATTGTGCGCGAGCAGAACGAGAGCAAAACATAAACACAACACAACGTGGTCCTCATGTCCAGAGGAATATATCCCCCCGATGCCGAAAAACGAAAGAAGAAACTTCTTGACGATGTAAAGACGATGTAAAGAACTCAACAACACTCTCCAGGTATTGAACTTCTCTTACAAAGAGACGGTTAATGCTGCTGTTTGAAACAACACGATTCTGTCACGTTAGTTCGCTCAGGCTGGAGGCGACGAGAGCTCTGCCCCGCGCACAATATGTGTGAATGAAAGATAATAAGCTTAACATTTACACCAGCCCGTCTGAGCTGCAGGTGAGGCCGGGGAGGTGGCCTCTATGCCCCGGGTCACTAAGAGGCAGAGATCCGGTCCGGACGAGCCCCGTCTCGTCCAGAACTTCTGACGTGAGACTTTGGAGTGAACAGTGTGCGGCCCCTGTCCCGGGCCCCTGTCTGTCCCGGGCCCCTGTGCAGCCTCAGTTAGAGATGAGCGGGTTTGAGTTTGCGTCCCTCTCTCTCACATCACCATGTGTCAGATCAATCGTGACTCGTCATGTCTGTTTTACTTTGACTTCTTAAAGTGGAATAAGAGGAACGTAAAGGTTTATGCACGTAAGGTCCATCAGCCAATCACATCGCAGCATTGTTTCATGCAGGAGTCCAGTGTGTGATGTTCTGATCAGATCAAACATTTATATTGTAATTAACTTTTAATAGAGCAATAAAACATTTACATTTATTTAAATAGCATCATTAGACTATTTGTTATAAATTATAATAAATTGATAGTGAAAAATAACCAGACATATTAAAATTACATCTGTTATAGAATAATACTATATATTTTTATATAAAAGTTGCAAAGTTGCAGAAACGCAGTCGCTTCACTATCGCTAGGTTTGGACCTTCACTTCTCGTTCTGTTCATTCTCTGGGAATAACATGTTTGCACTGTTTTATCAGTGTTAATTGTTAATCAAACAATGCTTATGCCATTTGTTTAATTTAATATAACTTGTTTTGTCACTTTGGCAAGAAGGAACAGTTGGGAGCAGTAAAAGATAAATTAGTAAGGATAACTATTACTTTTACGTTTTCAGTTAAAATGAATCAATTTGACCATAATTATTTATCATAGCCAATATTGTATTGAGTAATTAAGTACACTAATGTATTAATAACTGGCTTTAATCATTTTCTCCTGGCACAGTTTCATCACATCATCATTTTATAGCATTACAACCTCAACATTTTACTCTTACTTTAGCCGGCTGGATCGCATTAAAATGCAGCAGAAAACCCAAAAAAGGTCTGAAAATCTCTGGGGGAGGGCCCCCAGACCCCCCCTGTTCATTAATTTAAACTGGTAATCTGGCTGTAGACCCTTAACACCCACAAATACACCCAAAATCATATCTGGGACGTGTGTTATTTGTACAGGGAGTAGAGGTGATGTCAGCGGAATACCAAGTTGCATTGTGGGATTTAAGTTATCAATATTTGAGCTTGTGAGGTTCTGAGAATAAACTAACTGGCAAACAGATGCCCTGGAGTTTTGGTGCTTTGTTTGCGTTGAAGAAAGTTCCCATATGTGAATTGTTCACTGACAATGGCAATAAAACTGATTCTGATGACGTGGTGAGGGGCCCCCAAATATGTTTTCGCTTAGGGCCCCCTGAAGGCTTGGGCCGGCCCTGGCAGGTCCACATGGTAAAATTAAATATTTTGTCTTGAAAATGTCTTGTCTTGAGGGGTTTGTATTATCCCTGTAGTATTGAAATGGGTTTTGAGTATCGATAACATTGCTTCGTTTCAAAATGGAGCTGAAAATGTTAGTATTGTTGTGACATAACGGACCAGGCTCCTCTTTAAATAAATCCTTAAATGTTTTTCTCCTGCAGCCTCCAGAGCGAAGCTGACTATGATCAACACCATGTCGAAGATCCGGGGGCAGGAGAAGGGCCCCGGTTACCCACAGGCCGAGAGCGTCTTGGGAGACGCCATGCTGAAGTTTGGGCGGGAGCTCGGGGAGGAATCCTGCTTTGGTGAGTTATTTTTTATTCATTTTGTTTGGTAAATTGAATGCACTTTTTCACTCAGTTCGGCTCCCTGTTGTCAAGTAATGATATAAATATGTAGGTATATAATGTATTCATGAAAAACAGGGGCAATTACTCACATGAATTATTTTTGTCATTTGTAATACTTTTTTTGTTTGTACATGACGGTGATGAATGATAATATTCAACTTTCTTGTCTCGATTACACGCAATTTTTTGTCTAACGCAACAAAATGAGAAAAACAGAGCTCCTCCTCATTGGCACCAAATCCACTCTCAATATAACTGGTCCCTTTTCACTCAGCATCGATACCTCGACCACCCCCCCCTCCACCCTGGTACGCAATCTCGGTGTCATCATGGACCCCACCCTCTCCTTCACTCCCCATGTCAGCCACATCGTCAAGACCTCATACTTCCACCTCCGCCGCATCGCCAAAATCCGACACTGCCTCACCCTCCCCGCTGCTGAATCCCTCATCCATGCCTTCATCTCCTCCCGCCTTGACTACTGCAACTCCCTCCTCACTGGCATCTCCTCCCATTCCCTCCATAGACTCCAAATGGTCCAAAACTCCGCTGCCCGCCTCCTCACCCACACCCGGTCCCGTGAACACATCACTCCCGTTCTCCGCTCTCTCCACTGGCTCCCCATCAAGCAGCGCATAAACTTTAAAATACTCCTCCTCACCTTCAAAGCTCTTCACCACCTTGCCCCCCCCTACCTGTCTGACCTCCTCATCCCCCACCGCCCCTCCCGAGTCCTCCGCCCCTCCTCCACTCTCACCCTGACTGCACCAACATCCCGACTCAAAACTTTTGGTGACAGAGCGTTCTCCCGAACAGCACCCCGACTCTGGAACTCCCTCCCCCAACCTGTCCGCCACTCTCCCTCACTCACAACATTTAAATCCTGCCTAAAAACTTACTTCTTCACCCAAGCCTATGACCTCTCCTACCCCTAGCCTCCCCTACCCCACTGTCTACACTTCTACCCCCTGTTACATCCCCATCATTTTCTTTCTACTTCTTCTGTCTTGTTTATTTTATCTGTATATTATTGTGTATTGTACGTGCTGTCCCCCCCTGTCAGTAAATACCCCCCCTTTCTGTATATGTCAAAGCGTCTTTGGGTCCCTGAAAACCGCTATATAAATAAAAGATTTATTATTATTATAGAGATTTTATCCCATCCATTAAAATGAGCAGACACAAAGATAATATAAATATAAATGGATGAATAAATAGATGCGGTGCGCTCTCCTCTCAGGCCTGGCCCTCCTGGATGCCGGCGAGTCCATGAAGGAACTGGGAGAGGTTAAAGACGCCCTGGACATGGAGGTCAAACAGAACTTCATCGACCCACTGCAAAACCTGCACGACAAAGACCTCAAAGAGATACAGGTGAGGAGGAACACCAGGTTCATATTTAATCTTGATTACCGTATTTTCCGGACTATAAGTTGCACCTTTTTTCATAGTTTTGGCCGGGGTGCGACTTATATTTATACTTATATACTTATATTCTGGAGCGACTTATATGTGATATTATTTGTTATTTTCACACTTTCAACAGCATTTCATACTCCAGTGCGACTTATATATGTTTTTTTCTTCTCTATTATGCATTTATTGGCTGGTGCGATTTATACTCCGGTGCGACTTATAGTCTGGAAAATACGGTATATAAATTGCTCCAATGATTTATGAGTTAGAGAGAGTGACTTTTTAAGCTAATTTTCCTATGTATTGTAATTGTTGCTTTTATCCTGTCAAATGCCACATGTAATAATAATAATGTGTTTTCCTCCCGTCTGTCCAGCACCATTTGAAGAAGATGGAGGGCCGGCGTCTGGACTTCGACTATAAAAAGAAGCGTATGGGAAAGGTCCAGGACGATGAGATCAAACAGGCGCTGGAGAAGTTCGACGAGAGCAAAGAGATCGCAGAGCAGAGCATGTTCAACCTCCTCGAGAGCGACGTGAGTCACAAACGCTGAAGGTTTCACTGCGTTACGTGTATTTGACGGAGGAAAAACGAGCGCTGTGTCACATTTAACAACAGACAAACACTGCGCCTTTAAGTTACTCCTGGGTAAGACTTGGTTCAGACGTATATGTTTTAGTCTTTGGCCGTTTCTCACTCCACGTACTTGTGTCAACTTGTTTCTTGTGGACTTTTGTTCCAATTCAAAGTTTGAATCCCCGGATGAGGATGCATCTTGTTCGTACTCGGCCCGGTATATCTCCCACAATGCACTTCACGCACTGGCGCCTGATCACCGCGACCCTCTGCGCTCTGCAGACAGAACCGCGTCGAGCCGATAGATCAGCCCTCTGCAGCACAAATCAATGACGTGAAATATCAAAGCCGTTTATTTGTAACAGTTCTCGAGGCTGCACATTTTTCACTTGCTTTTTTTTTATAGCAGATGTGTAGAATAAAACTTGCTTCCATTTCCTCACATTTATAAGTGTGCACTCTCTAGGAGCCCCGGCACCTTAACACAGCCAGTCTTATAAGAACTTGTGTAATTGATATACAGTGATGCAGTGATGCAGTGATACAGATATACAGTGATGCAGTGCATCACTGCATCACTGCATCACTGTATCACTGCAGCAGTGCATCACTGCATCACTGCATCACTGTATATCTGCATCACTGCATCACTGTATATCTGCAGCACTGCATCACTGTATATCTGCAGCACTGCATCACTGTATATCTGCAGCACTGCATCACTGTATATCTGCATCACTGCATCACTGTATATCTGCAGCACTGCATCACTGTATATCTGCAGCACTGCATCACTGTATATCTGCAGCACTGCATCACTGTATATCTGCATCACTGCATCACTGTATATCTGCAGCACTGCATCACTGCATCACTGCAGCACTGCAGCACTGTATATCTGTATATCTGTATATATGTATCACTACATCACTGTATCACTGTATATCTGTATCACTGCATCACTGTATCACTGCATCACTGTATCACTGAATATTGGTATATCTGTATATATGTATCACTGTATCACTGCATCACTATATCACTGCAGCACTGCATCACTGTATATCTGTATCACTGTATCACTGAATATCGGTATATATGTATCACTGCATCACTGTATATCTGCATCACTGCATCACTGCATATCTGCATCACTGCATCACTGTATCACTGCAGCAGTGCATCACTGTATATCTGCATCACTGCATCACTGTATCACTGCAGCAGTGCATCACTGTATATCTGCATCACTGCATCACTGTATCACTGCAGCAGTGCATCACTGTATATCTGTATCACTGCATCACTGTATCACTGTATAACTGCATCACTGTATATCTGTATCACTGCATCACTGTATCTCTGTATCTCTGTATCTCTGTAAACGTGGCTGTGTTTGTGTGTTTCAGATTGAGCAGGTGAGCCAGCTGGCCGCTCTGGTCCAGGCTCAGTTGGAGTACCACAGCCGCGCCTCGGAAATCCTCCAGCAGCTCTCCAGCAAAATGGAGGACAGGTCTGTTTTCACTCAGCACGCACACAAGGCGCAGTGCGGAGGGCCTCGAGTGCTCCGTGGGGTCCCGGCCTGACCATGACACTTTGGATTGAATGACGTAACAGGCTAACACGAACATTTTAAAGAATCGAGCACTGAAGACCCCTAAACCAAACGAGCAATCACTGACGTCTCTTCTCGCTTCGCAGGATAAAGGAAGTGTCCAGTAAACCGAGGAAAGAGTACACGCCCAAACCACGCATGACGCTGGAGCTGTTGCCCCCGAGCGAGAACGGGGGCATCCACTCGGCCAAGTCGCCCGGAAGATCACCAGGTGGGGCACGGCGAACACGCACTGAGCAAAGAGTAAAGCATTAGGCAAAGTAACACAGCATCGTATCACGTCAACAGACTCTTTCACTATGTCCATTAATCTTCTCTTTAGCCTTCTTCTGTTTCCTGGCAGCGCTAACCTCAACATCCTTCCACCCATCACTGAATCTCCTCTGTGCATCTCAAAACCGTCTCAGTCTGGAAATCTCCAAAACAACTCATCCTTTTACACTTTTTTACTAAAATAATTTCCACTGCACATTTTGAACATCTCTTACACCAAGACAAAAATATGAACTGGTGAATAAATTTAGAAATCACATGATACAGCACAAGTGTACTGGGTCTTATACACAGGAAGATGTAAACTATTGTAGTATTTTGAATGGTTGTAAAAAATTTAAACAGGACAACGTTCCTGAAACATTTTTTTATGTTTTTTTTTTTTTATCAGAGCTTTAGTAGAAGTATGGTGACTTTAAAGAAACTATTGTTATTATTTTGTGTTTTTTATGACGTTATCACTGTTAAGTATCACGTTTTTTCTTAGTATCGAAATCGAGAGAAGAACTTAGTATTGTGACATCACTAATGTTCATTCCAGTGACCAGTTTCCTTTGATTTAATTCATATTCCAGCAGTTCTTTGTCAGAAACTCCCGGTTCTGTCCTGTTTGAAGTGTTTTTAAAGCCCATCAGTCCATGGCCCATTGAACCAGAGGCAATGACTCATGGTTTATTACTGGACTCTTTCACAGACAGTTCTCTTAAATGATGCTGTTCTTTCTGCTGCTGCTGCTGCTGCTGCTGCTGCTGCGCTGCTGCTGCTGAACACAGTGGACTCTCAATGGGGCAGAAATAACCCCAAACACAGGGAGGGTTTGGGGGTCTCCAAGACAACGGACAGTTTAAAACAGAATCAATTTTCTTTTTTTACTATTTTATTTTTCATCAAAACATAAAACACACACAAACTCAACAACAATTATTACACCAGAAGAGGGGTAAAAAAACATTCAAAAAAAAAAAAAAACATTAAGAAAAAAAATAAAAATGATTTAAGATAATAAAATAGTATTAAATTAAAAAAAACTCAAGAGCGTGCTAGACTTGGTGAGGCTTAAGTTTTAGGAGCAAAAGTTGAGAATAAGGGAATAAAGGAGTGGCATCAGAAAAAAGGGGGGAAAGATGAAATAAATAAAAAGACATTTCATTGATATACGTTTCCAGAATCGATTTTCAAACAAAAACCTTGTGCGTGAAGTGTTCGCTTTATAAATAGGTTTTACGCACAACTCCCTGTTGTTTAATCCTTACTTACATGTCTTTAAAATAAACCAAACTCAAGGTACATCGACGTGTAAGACGTTTTTCAAATGATAATTGTTGAAAATACATAATATTGAATTGTTGAGAGTTTTGAGAGAAAAATAAGTGTATTCTTTGTCACCAGAAACGTGAACCAAACACAGCCCGACACAGCTTCCAGTAGAGTATTTCACTGCAGAATTACGAGGCTTCATACATAATAAAAGCAGAGCGACGGCTGCTCACACCCATGTGCTAATCCACTTTAGCACCCGAGGACAGACTTCAAACAAATGCTCATTCAGCAGAGAACTTCCTGGAGACACGTCGGCGTTATCGTCACAAAAGACACACAAAAGTATTTAAATGTTTTAACACAAAGACAAATTACGTCGAGCTCATTTGGATTCAAACCAATATTGAACAATAATATATTTTCACATTTTATTTTTGTCAGTCTCGTAATTCAAAGACATGGACTCACTAGATTAACAGATTGTTCCTGTGTGAATATGTTTGGATAGAAATATGATGAAGGTTACAATAACATCAACACCCAAACTAAAGTTCATAAATCATTTTAAATCTCATAATTGATACTCATTTGTATTGAAATTGAACGTGTTTCTTGTTACAATTTTAGTGTTTTTCTTTTAGTACCGTATTTTTTTCATAGTTTTGGCTGGGGTGTCACTTATACTTATATTTATACTTATATACTTACACTCCGGAGCGACTTATATGTGATATTATTTGTCATTTTCACACTTGCAACCGCATTTCATACTCCAGTGCAACTTATATATGTTTTTTTCTTTTCTATTGTGCATTTTTTGGCTGGTGCAACTTATACTCCGGAAAATACGGTAGTTAAATAGTCATAAATTATTATTTTGACTTGTCGATTAGTCAAACGATTATTTATATTGTACACTGAAGTTTTTAATGCATTTTGAAGTAGATAAAGCTGGAAATATGGTGACTGAAATGGCTTCTAGATGATATTTGTGTTTTATTGATACAAATCAGAAGTACCTGTAGTTTATTTGTATTTATATTGATTTAATAACGCTGCTGTTTTTTGTAAAAGAAAGGTCTCATTGCATGTGTTTTAGAGGCTGTACTATCCAGATAATGATAAAATTATGATGTGATTACGATTACTTTCTCACAATTACCGTATTTTCCGGACTATAAGTCACACCTTTTTTCATAGTTTTGGCCGGGGTGCAACTTATACTTATATTTATACTTATATACATATACTCCGGAGCGACTTATATGTGATATTATTTGTTATCTTCACACTTGCAACTGCATTTCATACTCCAGTGCAATTTGTATATGTTTTTTCCTTCTCTATTTTGCTTTTTGGGTGCGACTTATAGTCCAGAAAATACGGTATTCAGAGTAATCGTTGCGCCCCTACATTGTAAACAAGTTTGAAAGCTTCTGTACACTGTATCACTCATAACGCTCAAACCCTGCTCTGTTGCTCAGCCCCGATGGACCAGCCGTGCTGCCGAGCGCTGTACGACTTCGAGCCCGAGAACGAGGGCGAGCTGGGCTTCAAGGAGGGCGACGTCATCACTCTGACCAACCAGATCGACGAGAACTGGTACGAGGGCATGATCCACGGCCAGTCGGGCTTCTTCCCCATCAACTACGTGGACATCCTCGTCCCGCTGCCGCACTAAACCAACCAATGACACCGCTACTTTTTCCGGTACGCCCAAAAAACCAAGACGAAGACCGCGAACTACACCTGCCACGCCCTCTTTCTCTTCTCTCTCTCTGTCTCTTTACCCCTCTGCGTCAACTTCTGTGTTTTTGTGCGATCCCACTTTGGCACAAAATGGCCGCCATGGATCCGCGGGAGATCCCGAGATGGAGGAGGAGGTCGGAGTGGTGTGAAAAGTGGATTATTTCAAAGGGAAGAGGATGTTACGCTGTGTGGACGGCTTTGGGGAGACGCCGGAGGTTTTCAGACTCTCCGAAAAAGGGCACGGTGTGGTCGTACGTGCATGTACCGTATGTGTCCGTCTACGTGCGTTTTTTCAGATGTTTTACTCGGAATTTCAAAGACGAAGCCAGCACAAGTTCCTGCCTGACAGCCTTTTCCGCGATGTCGTCCTCTTTGTGTCTTTTCTTCTCTGCAGCAGCTTAAGAGCCACAGTAACGAGGGAGATTCTCTGAGGTTAGAGCAGTTAATGGCCACTTTCTGAACCAAGGGCTAAAGCAGGCCTCACGTGGGACCCAACCATGTCCAGAAGGTGCACTGTGTAACTGTCATTGATTTGCTGTAGATTCAGTTTTGAAGGTTGTCATCTGGATAATATATTTATACATTTAGGTTTTGACCTTTTCAACCTAAAGGTACCAGACTAGAAATGTAAACAGCCCTGAGCTGAATCGGCCCTGCCCCAGGAGAGGTGTTGAAGCCTGAAACTGAAATACTGATGTTTTTACCGTAGTTGCCAAGTTTACTTATTTACAGCGATTTTAAGTTTCTTTTTTGGAGAGTCGCTTGCATATTTTGAGAGACGCTTATTGCAATTTTTTGGGCTTGCTCCTGATCACGTCTTAAAAAGAGCTACTTTTAGCCTTTTTTCCAGTAATTTTGTACATTATTAGACCCTTTGATGACTGAAATACAGGGTGTTAATGTTATAAAGTTGTTATTTATGTAAAATATCACTATATGCCTTCTGAAGAACTGGCAACCCTGTTCGTTACCTGACGGCCCAGTTTAGAGTTGTTCTCACCTTTGGCGCCTTGGCAGCCTGTCCCCGTAACTACTGAAGATTTAGCAATATAAATTAATAGCAGTAAACGTGTCTGAGTGCAGTCAAAATGTCTCAGTTTCATGAATATTGTCCTGATGACGTCTTCTTTTGAAATTGTTTCTACCTTTATCCACATCTGGCCGAATAACACTGTCTTGTTATTGCTTTGCCTGAAATAGCTTTAAACTTTCACATATTGTTATTATTTTTTTACTATTACAGCTATTTTATTGTCTACAGCTGTGTTTTTCAACCTTTTTTCAGTCACAACACACTATTTTGGTTGAAAAGATTCCGTGGCAAACTTAAATATGACCAAATCACGCCAGAAAGTTCTAAGTACCAAGTCTAATGTACCAAATATTGTCCATGCCACGATCTTGTTCTTTAAAATCTTTTTTAAAAAAATCTTTTGTTTATGCATCAGAGGTTGGCCCAGGACTTTTTTTTTTACTTTAATCCATGGTTGAACACACATTGGACTTTTTTTTTTTTTTTTTATCTCAAGGCACACTGGTTCCAAAATCAATCAAAGGTCCACAGAGCTGACCCGTAACTTCGCCTGTGCGTCCATGGACATAGATATGTTTGATGCTATATTGTGGAACGTTCCAGGCAAAGCGATAAGTCACAGACAAGTTACACAGTGCTCCTCTAAGCAGGTCCAAACTAGGAATAACTCAATACAGACAAAAAGCATGACCACAACTGACTCCTTAATATATTCAAGACAAAACAATCAATA
This sequence comes from Eucyclogobius newberryi, assembly GCF_026437365.1. NCBI lineage: Eukaryota > Metazoa > Chordata > Actinopteri > Gobiiformes > Gobiidae > Eucyclogobius > Eucyclogobius newberryi. The sequence continues at coordinate 19,392,789 of NW_027315857.1, read as the reverse complement.
ATAATCTACAGGCAAAACAAATCTGATGTGCATTTTCTACTATATGGATGTGTTTTTGTCTCTAAAGGCTGTTCTAATGCTGTCTTTTCCACTTATCTCTCTGTGCGTTCAGCTTTCTCAGTCTTCCCAACTCTTTCTCTACTTTCTCTTCTATGAAACAAAAAAAACACACACAAAACACCGCGTCAAGCTGCCGTCGTGCTTGTTCGCGATACTTTTACAAAGTCTCGAGCGATCCGGGACGTTTTCCGCTTGAACAAACGCATCTGAATCAAAAAGCTGTGCATTTACGGTCGAACGCGTCACATGTGAACTTCGCAGAGCTCGAGAGGCATTTATTTTCATATTTACGGGAAAGAACGTTATAACTAAGGCTGTGTTCACACTCGATTTAGTCCTGATGTCGACTTAGTTTGAGTCCTGTTATTTATTTTAGTATTTATTCTTTCCAATTTTTGATGTGTTAAGTGAGTGTGAACACGGCAAACAGATGATATAGAAGTACTTTTACATAGAGAATTCATTTAGCTTGCCATTTCTAGTCGCTGATGGATTATTTTCTTTATTTTTGAAAGGCTATTTTTGAATTTAGCTGTTAGTATATTATTTACTTTAGCATATTTTCAGTCGGTTTAGGGATTGGCCTGACCCACCTTTTTCCTTCATACTCACAATGTTTGAAGGCAATTCTGAAAGCTCAACGTTGTTACTGTTTAAACTCCAAAATTGAGCTAAATGCTGTCCGTAGTCGTGTGGTATTAGCTTTAAAGTCTTTAGCATTCCAGGGGTGACGTTTACATCGGTTTGGCAGGAATCTGCATTGCTAAATGTGGCTAATTAATGCATTGATTCAGTGTCGATCAACTTAAGTATTACCTAGTTTAAATATCAGCAGCCGTGTAAAAAACAAAAAACTACAATACTAGCACAGCTCTCTCAGCCTGATGGTATTTTTTACTTATTCAATAAATTATGTCCGTGTGATTCAAAGAGGATTAAATGCAGTACTTTGTAGAAAACCTAAGAGTTATTTTAATCGTAGATGGTTGAATGAGCACATTTTGGAGATGAAGATTAACATTTACTACTATCATTGTAACTACTAGTACTACTAACCAACTGCAACTTCTACGTTTACTTTAATTACTTCATTGAGAAGCTTGTGATGTGCTAAGTTTTGGGATTGTACTGCGACTACTACTACTATTACACTACTAAGATGAGGAGCTTGTACGCAAAGAAATGAATCATACGTTCTTGGAAAGTACTACTACTACAAGCCTTTTTTACTTTGAATTTTATAATCCTCTGACCGACGGCAGCACAATTCACAGTACAAGTTCAAGGACACAACCCCTACATGGCTTTGAAGTACAGTTTTTATTGCAGTCTCCCAAATTATACTAATACTGCTGCTAGTACTACTAAGACGAGGAGATTGTACCGGAAGGAATGTACGGAACGTTCTAGGAAGTACTACTATACTACTACATTAGAGAGCTTTGTGATGGTCTAACGGCGAACTTTAACTATTGAATAATTAAAAAGGTATTTTTACTGCAATTAGTACACATAATAGGCCAATTACTAGTTCTACTGCCTCAATTAGTTAAAGGTTTGTACTGCATAGTGCTGTAAGATCAATGTTTGTGCTACTGTAACTACTACTGACAAACTACTTTTACTACATTGAGAAGCTTGTGTTGTTCTTGGGTTGTAACTACTTCTTCTACTACTACTACTACTTCTTCTACTACTACTACTACTACTACTACTACTAGGAATAGATTATTTACAAAATACTACATTTCAACAGCCTCTTGGACATGAAGCTCAAACTATTTTTACATGAATTCAGTAATAACAACGCAATAAAGAATGACAATAATGTGTTCTATACCTCACTTATCTTATCTTTGCCAAATGACTTCATCCCCTCTGTCGAAACCAACAAAGTCTTTTTACGGTTTGATGTTTCTTATTTTGTGACAAGCTGCATGTATTAGACGCTCGTTCTGTCTCTGTTTTCGGGTTTGTTTGAGACTAAAACTCGGACTTTCTGGCTCTTTCACACTTCTCTTGTTACACTACGCCTGTTACTGTTTCCTCCCACTATGTTTGTGCTTCAAATGACTTCTTGAAATGGAAAAGTGCTTTACAACATTTCTGAAAATTAATTTATCGCCTTTTTCCGAAGCTGGATTTTAGTTCGGACATTTTGTTTTCGTTCCCTCTTCGGCGCGACACATATTCTTAACCTCAATGAGGGACTTGTACAGTGTTATTTATTGCGTTTAACGTTTTTCAAAGCACAACCAATGCCAGACCACACCCACATTTACAAAAAATACATGACAAATTTAATGATATCCAAATGAATAATAAATCAAACTAGTAAAAACTGTCAAAACAAGTCATTCTTGATCCAACGCGCTTTAAAACACAGCTAAAAAGTATATAATATCTTCAAATTGTAACATGTAAGCGGCATTATCCAGAAACAAGCCCAAGTTTAATGTATTTATCTCTCGTATTTTGAAAGTAAAGTGGGCGTGGTCTGTGTATTGCGTTGCCTTTACTGTCCGCCTTGTGGCAGTGTAAGAACCTGTGCGTTCTGTGAGCTGTGCGAGTGTGTGTACGGGGGAAATGTACACACCGGACTATCTGTAAAGATTTCATTATTTATGTATTATTTATTTATTTATTATTTATTTACATGTCATATTTATTGACCAGGCACCTGCTACAAAGACACTTCTGCTCCACAAAGACGGCACAAACAAGACATTATTTAGTCCTGGTGCAGTCCTGGTTTGGTTTAGTTCCGTTTTAGACCTGGTTATGACTTGATTTATAGTCCCGGTTTAGCTCTGTTATTATGATTTAGAATTGTACGTATATGTCTGATTTTAGTCCTGGTTTAGACCTCGTTTGTACCTAAACAATTCCAATTTAAGGGGACATTTCCTAGTTTGGTCCTGGTTTGAATCCAGTGAAGTCCTGATTTAGAATTTAGAATATTCTAGTCCCGATTTAAGATCCAATTTTGTGCAAGTGTAATTTGTAAACAGCTTCTATGTTTAATTCCAGTTAAATTAGCCTCTGAATTAACATATATTATTAGATTAAGTCTTGTTTTTTTCTCAAAGTGTAGGGATTCTTGGTTTAAAACTAGGTCTAGGCCCGGATTAGTCCTTTTTTTTAATGTAATGTATTTCGTCAGGACATTTTAATGAACAATATGATGTAAACACGCCGGATTAGCCATGAGTTCCTTTTCATCTGTTGTCCCACTCTCATTCATACACCAGCATACTATTGTACATGTTTTTTATCCACCTTAGTTCCTTAGTCATTCTTAGGCCATACATTTACAACTTTCAAATTTAGATTGCATTACTTTCTACTGAGTTTGTCATTTACAAATCCAAATCAATTGCATTATAAAGCGTGCCTGTGTCTCTGTGGAGCAATTCAGTCTGGGGTTGTGGGTTGAACTTCAGGCCAGACTTGGGTCACATGTTTGGGGGCGGGTATTTGAGGCGTGGTCATTGAATAGCTGTGATATTAACTGTTGCTCTCCTTGTATTGGACAATGATATATAAGACCACTGTATGTATATCTGCTTCTCGTGAAAGATGACTACAATGTAATGACAATAAAGATATCACCATGACAATGTAATCCTGATTCTGTCACTTTGTTGTTTTTTATGCCGCATTCACCATTCACAATAAAATGGGAGTAAACATGGGTCCAAACCACTACTAGACTAGGACTGGATCAGGACTAGAACAGGATTAACCAGCTCATTCCAACTAAACCGTCTGGGGTCAAACCAGAACCAAACCAAGGTGAGTGTGAACACAGCAAAAATGGTACAAAATGTCTTGAAGTAGTCATCCATTAAGAAATATGTAATAATTCAGACTTTACTTACTGTAAATTGTTACTTTAAAGTTCTAGCACTGACTATTAAAACAGCATTTAAATTGTTGCATAATTTGCACAGTACGTCAATGGTGCGTTTGTAAAACAATAATCAACAGTGCCATCTTCTGGACCAACTAAAAATACAATACTACAATATTTTTATCCATCAGGAGTGATATACTAATCGATCATAGCTTTTTTTTCTCAAACACAGATCTATCTACAAACAACAAATAGCCTATTATAAAACGTTTTTATCACACTCTTTGCACACTTATCCTACTTGGCTTTTTTCCTAAAACGTGTACGATTCAGGATTGTTTATTCGTCAAAAATAATGTACATCCCAGTTTTTGCCAAAGCGGAACAAAAAACAAACTTCATTAGGCTATTTCTATTAACGGTATTGGATTATTTACAGGGCCACAGGGGGCGCTCATGTTTGTTTTGACTCTGCGCAGTTTCCCTCCAAATCTTGCCTTCACGTGCTCCCGGAAAATGTAACATTTTTTGGCACGTATTTAGTTTTTAACTTATCTGCATTTCATCTGGGCTCCAAAATAAACAAGAGAGTAAAATAGGATATACTTTAGTGTATGGTTGCTAAATATTTATTTCCATGTATAGGAATTTACACATTTACAACTTAATGTTCTGTCTGTCTAGTAAATGCACAGAAATAGCAAATAAGAATACGCCTTAAAACATACAATTTGCGATACAAAAAATGAATAGGCTTACATTGTATTTTCATGTTGGCAAATCTTTTAATAAGATAGGGGCCACACATTGACCGTATACCGCGGTCTTTGAAAGCATCAAACGGTTTGACCCATTTTTCACACGAAGCACAAACGTTTAATAAAGTCGGACAAAGCCAGGCCGGAAGTGGGCTGCGTGACCTTCGGATTAAAAGTGCGTTTTGTGTCACATGAGGTTTAGGCTTAATGCCACTCTATGGAACATTCGAGGCAACGCAATAAACATCTCCACCGAGACAAGCAGATATTTCGAACACGTTCATTGGTGTTTGCTATGTTTAGATATGGAAGATAATGACGAAATATATACTTTGTACTATTACACTACACTTTAATTACATTTTCCATTGATTTAATTACAGACAATAGACGAAATACATTAATTTAGTATATTTACAAAACAAAAACTTTGATTTTTTTGATACATATCCACTCTAGAACAAGCCCCACAAACGTACGATCCGGCGCGCCCTCAGACTTTTATTGTGGAAGCCGGAGCCGGAAGCCCTCTCTGTTCTCCTTCTGCCTTCACTGCGGCTCCTCGTGTTATTACCGAAGAGAGCATCACGAAGAAATACATTACGACCCGAACTCAAGACCAAAAAAAGCCCGAAAATGGAAATGAAAAAGAGGCTCTCGCTGGAGCTGAGGCACCGGTCCCCTTCGGAGGTAAGTGTCCACTGCCGTGCACTCTTTTTTTCGGCGTAGTTTATCCAAATACCCGGCTAGTGCTGCCGGAGGAGGAGTCTTCGAGCACATGGCTGATGTCTGCAGGCTTTGAAATGTGTTAAAATGATCAGAATACCTTCTATTGTTCTTAAAGTGGTGTGTTATGCAGTAAATATTTGCAGTTTTTGCGATCAAAACATAGTAATTTGGGTTTTACGCACCGGAACACGGTTTTACGCGCAGTTGTGTTTCTCAATATCTGCAAGTCACAGCTCAATTATAGCTTTATTTCTTCACTTTGGTGCACAATGTTTGCAAACCCATTCACCCTTTGATCAAATTTAATGCCTAAAATCGACAGTTGTGGAGTTTTTAACGCTCTAAGCTGTTTTGAGGTCTTGCGTAAAATTCGACTCGCGGGCCCGACTAATATCTGGCGCCTTGTTAAATTTTTAATGCATCTATTTATTCCACACAAATTCTTACGCTTGTTATTGAATATTTATCTTAAAACGTGAAAATAAATCACCAAATAATTACACGACCAATCGAAACGCACAACTTCTAATGCAAATATATTAATTATATTTTACGACTTGTTACGATGTGATCTGATTTGGTTGAGCGTGTGCAATATTTCATTATTTTATTTTTCTTATAGTAACAGGCTTAAAATTCTTGGTGTGACTGTAATTAAGATACATTTTTGACACTGTTTTTGTCGCAACTACCCAGAGATTAGTCGGAGCCCAAGTGCGAAGGCGCGTAGCTACAACATGCTAGTTAGCTACAATGCTACACTTTCTTACTTTATGGCTTCGCGTGACTATTTGTCTTCACGAAATTTGTTGAAGACGCAACATTCGCTCTGGCGCGTCGACTAAACGCGTGAAAATGAGCGGAAATGTCAAAAAAATGGACAAAAGTCTGGTAAATCCGAGTTAGCTGAGCGGCTAAAATGGCAGCCACACGCATGTAGTTCGTTTACCAACAGCAGGTGAACGGAACAGCGCTGTAGTTTGGAAACGATTTACCACGTTATACTTTTTAATTCCAAATAAATTGCCTTTTTATCTATTGAATTAACTGTTAATATGTTTATAATACTCCCCATCATAAACACACGTTACATAGGGTAATGATAGCATATTTTATTCAATGATGTAAAATGTTTAATTACGTTTATCATTCTTAAAAACATATGTTAATAAACTGTTATATACGTACATTATATATTATTATTACAGAAAATATATGTCAATTTTTTGTAATTTTTTTTTAGAAAATCGCAGGGGGAAGATTAACTAGCCTTGCACTTTTTAACATTTTTTACACCATGTTTTACGGTTCTGTACTTTTTGGTATTAGAAATGTTAACCTTTTATTTATTTTTTACTCAGATGAAGGAGCTGGTCCTGGACAACTGTCGCTCGAGCGAAGGAAAGATCGAGGGAATCACAGAAGAGTTCGCAAACCTGGAGCGCCTCAGCCTCATCAATGTCGGTCTCACCAGCGTCGCCGAGATCCCGAAACTCCAAAAACTTAAAAAGGTTTGTTCCGTTACTTTCCGTTCATCTTTTAAGCCATTACTATTACCATTTTTAAGTTGCATAAAATGTCCCGTCTGGCTTGTGGACACCGCTTGCTTTAATAGAAGTGCCTTTTTATATGGCTCTAAAACAATAATAGTTATTTTCATGGCGGTGGAGAAGCAGTGGCTCTGTGGTGCCCTAGGGCAAGACGTTTCACCCTAGTCTTGCCCAGTATGAATGTAATGTACGTGTTTTCAGCGGTCCACGGTCACTCCTCACTTTCTTGACTCATTTAAAGCATCCCAGTTATGCACCACGACGAGTTTACTGGTGCGTTTCGCCACTTTCAAAGGCCAAATCAGTGCATTCCCTTGTTCATGGAGGATAAACTCACTTTTAAGTAGTTTTAGTCAGCACCCAGCTGTCTTATTTTGACCCCTAAGAGCTGCTTTTACAATAACTCTGTTCTGTGGCATGACAAATTTGACATTTAAATGAGGTGCAAACCCTTTTACATTCTGTCTTCGATCTGGAAAGCCGCAACAGTTTATTTTATTAACACGTTGTTTGGTTTTGCAGTTAGAGCTGAGTGACAACAGGATATCTGGGGGGCTGGAGGTGCTGGCAGAGCGACTGGTGAGCCTCACGCATCTGAATCTCAGCGGAAACAAGTTCAAAGACATCAGCACTCTGGAGCCACTGGTGAGCACTTCATTTGGTTCATTCACCACTTTTACAATGCATCATTTATTACCTTTATTACCCTTTACAATGTTCAAAAGTGACAAATGGATTGGGCCGTACTGTGTATCAGAACTACATATTACCTGCGTTGCACCAATGAAATTTCCCCATGTGGGACAATAAAGGAATATCTTATCTTATCTTATCTTATTAGTCAAGGATGAAAAAAATACTATGAGCTTCACTATAAAGAATCATCTGTGGTGGTACATTATAAATCCGTAGATGCAACAAAAGCGTAAACCTGTATTTGTAAATCTGGATTTTGCCTTCATCAAAAATTATAAAAAATGTCTCGTCTTGATTAATCCCAATTTCAATCTACTTCATTTTTGCTTCTTCCTGTAGTTTAAAATGTAGGTTTACAAACTTTTAAATGGTCTAAGAGTGTTTGGTGCGTCAAGTTCTTTATACAAATGACTCCTTGAAACATCCAAAAAATAGTTTTTCATTAACTTGTCCCCAGATGGATGAAACTAGACTTAAATATGTTGCTTTGTTTAGACCTTTTACCTGCTTTGTGTTAGCTGTGGACCTGATCAGAAGCTGATCTGTGCAGAAGAAGCTGCTGCAGCTGTTCAGACCAGGCCAAACAAACATGCAATACTTTTCTAGAATGTGTTCCATATATCTCTATTTGGATCAGTTGGTTGGATGTATGAAGTTATTAGAGCAGAATGGATTTATAAATAAGTGCTTTGTGGATAAAAATGAAATTTCTATCCTTTTTTCAAAAATGCACTGGGATACGCATCGTGATAAGGGGATCGTATCGGAATATACAAGTATCAGGATATGTATCTTATCGCGACGGTCTTTGCAGTACCCGGCCCTAATGTCAACATTTATCTAGATCTAGAAAAAAACCCTGTCTCTCCTTCTTAGAAAAAGTTGCCTCAGCTGAAGAGCCTGGACTTGTTTAACTGTGAAGTGACGAACTTGGCGGATTACAAAGAGTCCATCTTTAAGCTCCTACCTCAGCTCACGTATCTGGACGGATACGACATCGACGACTGCGAAGCGTCCGACTCGGAAGGAGACGGAGTGGAGGACGAGGAAGAAGGTGAGTTTAGAGAAGGACTTGAACCTTTTTGCTGCTCACTGTGAAAAGATCTTGTCCTGTTTAGTGTCAATTTGTTTTCGCTTTTGTCTCTTTACATTTGTGTCCACGTTGACTTTTCAGTTTGCCCGTGCGTCGTAAGGAAGAGTGTGATTTGTATCTTTATGTTGTGCATCTATTCAACTTTATTCACGTTTACATTTGTTTTTTTACATACAATATTACTGTACAAAGATCTATCACAAGGCGTTACGAACCAAAATTGAAATCTACCCGTGTTTGACTGGTTGGTTTGTGTTTCTGTGAATTTACTTTAAGCTCAGCGAGAAACAGTTTTAATAATAACAATAATTGGAGCTGAAAAACGATGCCGGTGCGCTGCTAGTCGCTAACGGTGATGTGTAATGTGCTTATGAAGTTTGGATCGCTGTAAGCCGTCTAAAACTGGTTTTGACGGTTTTAGGATACGCCGCAAAGATTAGAATTTGTTTAGTAAGTACGGAAATGAGTAATAAGTCATTCCCTGACACTGCAAACGCTGTCGTCCTTCAGTTTAGAAATTGCTGGTTGGCAAAGTTAATTATTGCACAAAGGGTACTTTTGGATATTATGTCTTAAATGTGATCTTTTGTAAGTTAATCAAATAATTTATGTTGTTGTTTTTTATGGCGGTTGGCATCCAAGTGTTCCATTACCGCCAGACTTTATTCTTTAAGAAGTTCTTCCATTGCTTTGGTGTTTCAAAGCCCATGAGGTCATGATGATGATGTCCTTTATTCTTCAGAATTTATACTTCATTCTACAGACTTTATTCTTTTAGACTTTATTCATCAGACTTTACACTTCATTCTTTTAGACTTTATTCTTCAGACTTTATTCCAGAGCTGACTCTTCTTCTCTTTGTGATGTTGCAGAGGGAGAGTCTGAGGACGAGGAGGACGAGGAGGAAGATGACGATGAAGAGGTCGTGGCTGAAGAGGACGACGATGACGACGACGATGACGAGGTTTGAACATTTTTACTGAGAACGGGACAGAATTGTGGTGCACTTTCTGCCCTGATGGGGGCGCCAGAGCTCAATGCTCTTTCTGCTTTGTTTTGACCTTTTACAGGATGTTTTCTTTATTAAATACAGTTGGAAAAGCAAGGTTTTTTGTTTAGTAAAAAAGAAAAAAAAAAGAATACTACCGTGGGGCTTGGTGAAAAGATGATGCCATTGTCTGCTGAAATTCAATGTTTACAATTATATTATTTTTGATAAAGGATGGAGAGGTGAACGGAGACGTCGACAGTGAAGACGATGATGACGATGACGACGAGGATGATGGTGAGTCAAATCTGAAATGATCTTTACTCTTACCCTTTTAATAACTTTTGCCGCTCTTTGGCCATGTGTCGAATGTCTTTCCGCACTCTTCTACCCAGTTTTACACTTATTAATGCACCTGCCCGAAAAAATCCTCTCGACAAAGCTTTTCCTTTACTGCATCTTTTATTTATTGCATATTATGTTTAATTTAATTTGTTCTCACTGCAAAACATTGTTTGACCGTCACGAGAAACGCAAGATATTTAGTTTTTTTTAATTTGTTTAAATCAATTTTTTTTTAATCCTTAGATGACGACTCGTCTCCGACCAAAGGAGAGAAGAGGAAGCGAGTCGGAGCGGAGGAGGAAGACGAGGACGATGACGACGATGAACTCGACGAATAAAGACAACACCGCCCTTTATTTTAGAACCATGTGACCTCCCCGTGACCCCGCCCATCTGCATCACGTGACCTCCTCAAACACCCGAACATGGCCGCCCGCGCTCAAGTCACTTCCTCCTCTTCCCGGTCTCACGCCGTGTCCCAACTTTAAAATTTGACCTCCCAGACTGCGAAAACCACACCAAATTTAGCTTTATACGAGCGCTACGTGGGCAATGCACATCGTCTTAAGCCAGGGGGGTCCAAACTATGCCCCGGGCGCCAAACGCGGCCCTCAGAACAATTTACGTTGGCCTTTAAATATCCCCGAGTACGACTTTTTACTGACGTTTATAATGAATCCTGTTGTATCTCGATCTCAACAAAGACAATCTTGGACCGAATCAAATTTAGTGGCACAGTCAAACTTTTGGAGAAAAAAATGCCATGTTTTTTAAAAGTTTGGACACCCCCGGCTTAAGTGCTCGTTACTCCCCCTACTGGCAGCTTAAAACCAAGTAACAGGACGACGATTCCAAAACGATTGTAATATTTTGTGCGTATTATAGCGGTGGTCCTGTATTTGGTTTAACTAAAAGTGGTCTAGGATTCATTGTTTTCATTTATCAGATGCGTTGTTTTTGGAGAGGGAGACGAGACGAACGACACAAGCTTAATGTTCAGAGCGGCTTTTATTGGCGGCTAAAGTGTTAACGATTTTATTTGAACACGTTTCCTCATTTATACAACACCGGAAAGAGTCTCTCCACAATACACGGCGGCGCTGCAGCCGAAATGGGAGACAATAGTGGTCCTAGTTTAAGCACGCAATTTATTAAACGTGTCCTAATTATAAGCAATGCGCTAAGCTTCGTTGTCGTGGCTCCTGTCTTCGTCTCCAAAGTAAACGTCCTTCTACGGAAGACGATGAGTTGTGTGGAAAATTATAGTAAAAAACGTTCAATTGGCTCTAAATTAAGTCAAATTCATTATCCATAATTTAGTTACGGCCGATCGCGCTCAGGGCAAACAGTCTTCTCTCTTACTCTCTTTCGTCAAACAAGAGCTTTTTAAAATAAATATTTTTGCAAAAAAATAAGATTTTGTTGAATATGCTTTTGTGTGGTTGTCGATCCGTTCACTTGTACACTGACTGGCTTTTCTTTTTCTCTTTTGTCGTGAATTCTTTTTTTTTTTTTACTTTTCTGTAACTTAAATGAAAATCCAAAAATAAATACTCAAAGGACTTTGTAAATAAAATCTTAACATTTTGTGACTGTTTCTGTTTTTGTTCATCGTTCTCTGGAAAATGTGAGCTTGGATATTCAGGAGGAATGGTACAACACTTAATTCATGTGTGTATTTATGTAGTACACAGTTCCCATTTGTAAATTTTTATTACCTGAACAGCTGGAGGATTAGTCTTTTTAAAGAATAATTTGTACCTGTCTCATGATTAGATATTTTGTGTACTTTTTGTCCTCAAATTTGTTTATTTCTTAGTGAGGGGTGAATGTGATGGAGCCATGAGGGAACGTCCGATGTCATAAGTTATACAATCCAATAAACTCAACAAAAAAAGACAAATCTTCCATGAGCAAAAATTATGTATTTGTTTCGTTTTTTATTTGGCTTGAACAAAGAGGATTAATTACTGACATGTTACAACTGAGCTATGAATGAAGAAAGTAATACAGTAAAACTTAAATTTGTGAACTAAAGCTACATTTTTATATCATCTTGTTTTCGCAGATCCAATCTATAATCCTGTTCCATCCAAATGTGTTTCGTTCAGTATTCCTTCCCAGTTCAATTATTGCTTTGAAATTCCCGAGCACTTCCTGTGTTTTGAGGCTCTGCCATTTTCCAAAATTGTGATCTTTTTTAGTTTTTCTACAGTGTTTTTTGTTCAGGAGTGCACATTTTAACACATCAATGTAATTTGCCTTTTTAAGATCGAAAATATGTTTTTTTATGTGCGTAACTCACTACAATTGAACAGTAAACATCTCCAAATCCCTATGTCCGTGAATGCAACATCTGGTCACGTGGTTTGGGTATTCGCGGGAGACGACCGGATTTTAGGTCAACGCCCACCCAGAAGCTGCTCGCCTTCTAATTGGCTGAGGAATCTACATAGTGTCAGAACGTTCTTCAAGCGCCAAAAATCACTTCAACATCAGATCATCAGAGAGATAGAGCTGTGATTAAAACAAATATCTTTACTTTGTTAACTTTATTTTGTTTACTCATGCTGATATATGTTATAGTTATAGTTATTATCGGTAGTTATAGGTTTTAATCTGGGCCGTAATCTGTTTTGATGATTGACCTGAAGTAGTTATGTGTGTGGTCACTTTTTAAATCAAATAATAAAAACGTTTTTAACTTTTTCAGTGCTGGGAAATGGTAAAAATGTGTCTTGGCGTGAACAGAACAACTTTCAAACACATGAGTCACTGAAACCGGTTTGATGATAATTGCTCTTTCCTTTTTATGTAATAGGAATGTTATGCTGAGAAAACAGAAAAAGAAAGTAAAATGTCTGTGCACTTTGTCTCAAGATCAAGCAAGATCGACAAACGAAACAGACCTTTAGTGACGTTTAGTGGCGAAAACGTGCATTACACGTCAAAAGCTTTTCCATGTTTGGGACATTTTTGGACATTATTTCCTTCTGATTTTATTACGTTTTTATGCTTGTAATACATCATCTTCTGAGCTACTACCAAGTACTATACATATTTTTTATTTTTTTTGCATGTGTGTGGATGAATTCAATTTTAATGACATATTGAAGGGTCATTCATGAATACAATAAAAAAATCAACTTTAATGACATATTGAAGGGTCATTCATGAATACAATAAAAAAATCAACTTTAATGACATATTGAAGGGTCATTCATGAATACAATAAAAAAAATCAACTTTAATGACATATTGAAGGGTCATTCATGAATAAAATAAATAAATTCAACGTTATTGACATATTGAAGGGTCATTCATGAATAAAATAAATACATTCAACTTTATTGACATATTGAAGGGTCATTCATGAATAAAATAAAAAAATCAACTTTAATGACATATTGAAGGGTCATTCATGAATACAATAAATTAAAAAATAGCGGAATCATTAAAAAAAACAGTGAAAACAACTGCTCTGATATTGTACAAGTGCACGACTCTGCTGGTGTCCTCAAGGGAAATATACGAAATAGAAAATGCCTGTTGCTAAAAATACACCTCAGAATGATGCTCTCATGTTGCTTCTTGTGATTTTGATCTCTATTTCGAGTTGAGAAATTTTCCCCTGCGACACAAAAAACAAGTATCAAGCGATTTTACTGCCGTCCATTTTGTAGATCGTTGTACCTCTCTCTGATTCAGTTGCTCCCGTAGATCTCTAATCTCTTCTTGCTGTTTGTAAAAGGCCTGTAAAAGCTAGCAATTGAGTGAAGAAAGAAAAAAAAAAAAAGTTTATTCAATGTTGTTATGTTAGATTTATGACTAGCTTATTTTATTATTATTAAGCTTCCACTTGGTTCATGGACCGTTTGAGCGAAAAATAAATACACTTTTGAAATATTTCCTATTTGATAAACACCACAAAACCTGTAATGTTTTATCTAAAATCCGATTGTGAAATATTATAAGCCTTAATAATTTGTCCAACTTGTCAGTTTTAAAGAAGCAGCTGTATGAAAGTTATTTGTGGTTTTATTCTAAAAAAAAATTGGACATCTTTTTTTTGTTTGTTAAATTTGATGTTAAAAAAAAATGCTATGGAAAAAAAAAGAAATTCCATGTGAAGAAAAAATTTAATTTGATGTAAAAAATAACTGCGACAAGTTGGCCACTGTCCAGGGTGTACCCCGCCTAAGGCCCGAAGTCACTGGGATAGGCTCCAGTCACCCGCGACCCCGAAAGGGAACAAGCGGTAGAAAATGAAAATGAATGGTAAAAAATAAACAAATTTGATGTAAAAAAAAAAAAAACTATGTAAAAAATAAATCAATTCTATGTAAAAAAAATAAATAACTACACTGTCAAAAAAAATCCGTGGTTAGTCGCCGCTGTGACTTCAAACTCTATGGGACAAACGAACGGGACATTTGCTTCAGGCTTCAAACTGTTGCGCTCCCCGCTTCACAAAACTAACAATGAACCTATATATTTGCCCTGATCATTCATCCCAGCGACATGATCCCACGTTTCTCCCATTGCCTTGTGCACCTTTGGCCTCGTGTCTCGGTTCTGTCACCTCAGACTCGTTGTTGGGCGGCGGTCGCTCGGGGGGCTCGCAGCAGTGGGGGGTGCAGCGGTACGGCCACAGCGGCGGGAAGGTCTCGTCCGCCGTCCAGCCCGAGAGGTCGCTCGCCTCGTGGGAGAACTTCAGGTCCTGGTACGACAGCTGCTCCTCATAGAAAGCCTGGACGCAGGGACTACATGCTGTCATAAAGAAGACATTTCATCCTGGTTCATGGATACAAAGGTCTCTAAGAAACAACAACAACAACAATAAAGTCTGGCGGTAATGCAACACTTGGATGCCAACCGCCATAAAACAACAACAACAACAACAACAACAACAACAACAACAACAACAACAACAACAACAACAACAACATCAAAGACATATCATGACCTCATGGGCTTTGTAACATCAAAGCAATGGAAGGAGTTCTTTTACGGACTACGACAGTCTGAGGACTACAAAAAGTCTGAGTAACACCAAAGCAATGGAAGGAGTACTTTTACGGACTACGACAGAGTCTGAGGACTACGAAAAGTCTGAGGAATAAAGTCTGGCGGTAATGCAACACTCGGATGCCAACCGCCATAAAACAACAACAACAACAACAACAACAACAACAACAACAACATCAAACAAAAACGGACAGTAAGTTCCCTGTAAGCACATGAAGGCACAAAATGGTGGCATAGATCTGTCTCAAAGGAATGGCTTAAACTGTTAATGGAAAGAAAGCTCAGTAATTTGGTAATCTTACTCTAAAACAAATATACAACATATATATATATAATGAAAAAATATATATACCGTATTTTTCGTTTTATAAGTCACACCTTTTTTCATAGTTTTGGCCGGGGTGCGACTTATACCTATATTTCTACTTATATACTTATACTCCGGAGCGACTTATATGTGATATTATTTGTTATTTTCACACCGCATTTCATACTCCAGTGCAACTTATATATGTTTTTTCTTCTCTATTATGCATTTTTTGGCTGGTGCGACTTATACTCTGGAAAATACGGTATATATATTTGGTAAATTTAGAGTAAAATTTACTACTACCCTTAACAAATCAATTAAACCCTTATTAGACCCTTTATTTGAGAAGAAATAAAGATTAAAGTCTACATTCACCTCCAAGTATTATTGACAGTAATTTACTCTTGTAATGTGCAACCTGTTCACTTTAGTTTGTTCGGTACTTAATATTTTATATCCAGAGGTATTATTTATTTATTTATCTACTTCTTTTTGCAGTTTTTACTTTCACTTTTCTTTATGCAGTTCATTTTGTATTCAAATTTGTCTGTCATGTGGAGTAGTGAATTGTTAAAAAGTCAAAAAGAGTCAAGAGTCTTTTAATACCGTATTTTCTGGACTATAAGTTGCACCTTTTTTCATCGTTTTGGCCGGGGTGCGACTTATACTTATATTTATACTTATATACTTATACTCCGGAGCGACTTATATGTGGTATTATTTGTTATTTTCACACTTGCAACTGCATTTCATACTCCAGTGCGACTTACATATGTCTTTTTCTTCTTTTTTAAGCATTTTTTGGCTGATGCGACTTCTATTCCGGTGTGATTCATAGTCCGGAAAATACGGTAATCCCTCGCTGCTTTTTCCCTTTTCATATCTGCTGCTTTGCCAATAGAAAATATAGTTACTGTCCGTACTTCTTCCATTAAGTCCAGTTCAGCCCTGGTCAGTGCAGTGAAGTCTGGCTCCATGTCCGTCCACTGGGAGCTGAGCTGTCGGTTTAGCCCTCTCTCGGGGGCCGATTCCGGGTAAGGGTTGGTCACTCGGGTCCCAGGCACCAGCGACATGAGAAAAGGCCCTGAAGAGCAAAAACACATGTGTATTATCATTATCTAATGCAACGACAAAACCAGGATTCAAGCAAAGCCAAAAAGGACAACGCCAGAACTAATCCAGGACCGAGACTGAAGGTCCACAATACATCATAATACTAGGGTTTTTATGATATCATTTAGAAACTAGAATGATCAGAACAGGTTTTTTGTGTGTGTTTACGCCCACAAGAGGAATCTGATCACCAAAAGCACCTGATCTTATGTTAATCAAAGGGTTTTTAGAGTGTTGTATTTGGGAGGCAAAGTACAAAGGCTTTAAAATAACTTTAACATTTTCTCTTTAACGTCATCTTCACTACATTTATTTTTAATTTTTTTGCATGAGGTGTGAACATTCCCCAAAGAGATCAGATGAATCACATGACCTTTACATTTCAGCGACCTGACTGCTTCGGTGTGCATGCGAACCACTGAGGCGCTGACCTCTGTTGACCCCGGAGAGCCACTCTTGAGCCGTCATGGCCGCCCGGTTTCCTGCCGTCAGCGGATACAAGTCGTCGTGGAAAACACCAGGCTTGACGTGGAACAAAAGGTGGCTTAGTAATATTGAAATAGGTTGATCACAATCTTCATGGGTAGATTTAAGATATTACCTTTATAGAACCTTTGTATCACAGTCTCAACAATACCATATTTTCCGGACTATAAGTTGCACCTTTTTTCATAGTTTTGGCCAGTGCGCCTTATACTCCAGAGCGACTTATATGTAATATTATTCGTTATTTTCACATGACAGCCGCAAGAGGGCGTTCTAGGCTCTAAGCGACGCAGAAGAAGAATCTGCACTTCCTCTTCCTCTGGAGTTTGTGGAGTTGTTTAGAAGTGACACAGAGGAAGAAGAATTCAGTGGATTTAGTGATTTGGGGTAAAACTGATGCTTTGGTAAACTTGTTAGCATGTTCTTTATGCTATAGTTATCTGAATAACTGTTCATATGTTACGTTAACATACCAGACACTTACCACAGTTCTGTCTGTGCCTCATGTAGCTGAAGGTGTTAGCGTTAGCATACGTACACCTATTCACCATGTTCTCTAATCTGTTATTATTTTAAACTGAATTTCAAGATGAAATGTCTGTTCTTGGTCTTGGATTTTATCAAATACATTTCCAAAAAAATGAGAAATACTCCAGTGCAACTTATATATGTTTTTTTCTTTTCTATTATGCATTTTTTGGCTGGTGCAACTTATAGTTCATATTTGTTCATAAAAGTGCACCATGTAACGCTTTACTGGAGATTCCACATGTTTTTCAAGGTATTTTTGATCAATAAAAAGCCCCATCTTGCATTAAGTCAAATGCCATATTGTGGAACATTTTAGACAAAACCTTTACATCGCCAAGAAGACAAGTTGGTGGCAGAGCATTCACCAAAAAGTGACAAACTGCCACCTTCACTCACCTCTTTTCTGGGGACAATCATTGACAGCGGCGCCACCAAATCTTTGACACAAATCAGGCGATAAAACCTGAAAACTTCGCAGGCCGTTACGTCCAACCCGCGTTTTGGCATCACTCCTGACAAAGCACAACACACATGACGTAGAATAATGACATAGTCTTTATTGTCCCGTGTTTTTTACAGCGATGCGTCTCACCCAGGCCTCTCTGTGGCAGCAGCGACCTGAACTCGGTGAGAAAGCTGAGGTGAGGCTTTTGGGCGCTCAGCTCGTAGTAACGAATGTTCCCATCGCCCTGTGACACATAAACACATCACGGGTTATTGTTGTGACACGCCCTTAAACAGCCTTTAAGAAGATTACAACGAGAAGACCTCTGTTTTCACTTGATAAAGATAATGTTAGAAAAAAGGCTTGTCATATTAAATCATCACTATTGTCAATAAATAAGAGATGGAATAAAAGTTTAGTTTAATTATCCATGCTCAAAATTAGAGTTACGCATAAAATTAATGATTGTGACAGAATGTTGTGTGCACAGTAAGCTTATTTTTTATCTTATAGTAAATGTAACGTTTTTCTTCAATGCATGTCCTATTTGATTCTATGTATGATTGTGAATTTTTGTTCGTTTACAATGGCAATAAACCTTTTCTGAGTCTGATTCTGAGCTCTTATAAGAAAAACTGTATGCGTCCCACAACTGAGAAACGGCTGCAAAGCACAAAAAGGTCAACGTTTGAATAAAGCGAACAAGTAGCAAAAATACAAAGGATAAATCAAGAATAAAAGATATGCACCCTCCGTTCTATTAGGACAATGACATCAGCTTTATGGTCCCGCTGACATGACCGCAGTGTCTACACCAATGTGGAAAACATCCAAAATTAAGAACAGAATCTACATTTAAAAGCACAGACAATTTCTATAATAATACATATATCAGTTTTATATTGCGCTTTTCACCTAAGTAAGGAGAAAAAATAAAGCTAAGAATAAAGCAAATGCAGTGGGATCGAAGACGGTGGTGAAAAGGTGAGATTTGAGTGTTTTTTTGTTTTTTGTAAGTGCTTTGTGAGTCCGAGTTTGACGAGTTTCGTAGATGATGAGCAGGATTTTGAAATGGATGGAGCGTGTGTGAGTTAAATGTGGTCTCGGGCAGCGGAGTACTAGACATATAACAGATTTTCACAGTCCGTAAAAGAGGCTATCGCACTGCTCGGGTCTGTGTGTAATGAAAGACAGGGTTTCGGCGGCCGGGCAATATTTTAGGAGCAGTAAATGGAGACAAAGAAGGATCAGACCTTTCCTGCCAGGTAGAGCATGTTGGTGTCCGGGTCGTAGAAGGGGAACAGGACCCCAGCCGCTCCGTCCAGGTCCTCCTCGTGCAGCGGCTCGGACAGGTCGTCCTGAGAATGACACGGGGAACACACTTTAGCTCACGGGCGTCCAAAAGAGTGGGTTCACCTTCGTGTTGTCATGATACGAGCTTTTTTAAACTCTATTTGGATTCTAAGGCTTGATACTGATTTATACACCACAATTAATAAAAACGGATTTTTCTAATTAAATATTATGTAATTTTCACACTAATTATTATGTGATCAAGAGTATTAAAAAAAGTCTTATTCAATGTGATTTGTCCCACAATACTTGTTTAACTGATTATCTAGTTTCAACACTAGTTTAAGTATGTGCACAATACAACATACTTCAATGAAAACAGTAAAAAGAAAAAAAGTTTTGTCCTGGTTTATGGTTAATATGTTTAGAATTGCTGGGAAACAAAAACAGGAACCAATTTGTCTTCTATTACTACTAATAAACAATGTTATGGTGAAATTAAAAAATTTCCCCATGAGAGCTTGAAAAAGAGGTTTTGATCTCAATGTTTTGTTTTTACCGGGAAGGTTAATAAAAAAAATGCTATGGGAAAAAACTTAAATTCCATGTCAAGAAAAAATGTATTTGATGTAAAAAATAAATTGATTTGATGTAAAAAAAAAAAATACAATGTAAGAAAAATATCAATTCGATTGTCAAAAAAAAAAATCAATGTAAAAAAAGGGACGTAAAAATAAATAAATTCGATGTTAAAAAAAAAATTATGTCAAAAAAAAAAAAAAATATGTAAAAAAATACAATGACAAAAAAAATCCGTGGTTTGTCTCCGCTGTGACTTCAAACTCTATGGGACAAACGAACGGGACATTTGCTTCAGACTTCAAACTGCCCAACTCCCCACTTCACAAAACTAACAATGAACCTATTTGTGTGCAACTGACTTGATTGTAACTCTCGTCGCCCTGATCCTTCATCCCAGCGCCATGATCCCACGTTTCTCCCATTGCATTGTGCACGCTTCTGTCACCTCAGACTCGGTCATAAAGTAAGATAAAACATGTTGTATTCGAGAAGCTTCTGACCGGGTCCCACAGCACGATCTGCCTCTGGTTCCAGGGGGAGCAGCCGGTGGAGAGGAGCATCTTCTCACTGATGAACAGCACTTTACTGGCTCTGTGGGGCCCCCTGCTGGACACCTGCCGTATCTTTCCCGTACGCGGGTCCAGGATTCGGACGCGTCTGTCTTTGGAGGCGACTGCCAGAGCGCTTCCGTCCCTGCTGAAGCTGACGGACAGGAGCAGGGCCTCGGAGGGACAGCGGTACAGCAGAGGCATCATCACCACTCGGACTGGGGACCTGAGCACGGCCCCGGGCTGAGAGAGGTCCCACAAGAGCACCTGCACGGGGGAAACACACAAAGTACTTAAGTATAACGTGTTTAACCATCTGTACTTAACTGTAGTTTACTTCACTTCGTTTGAGACGAAGCATCAGTCATTTTGAATCCTACTACATTTTTTAAAACTGTAATGAAACGCAGAAAGTACTTTTTATATGGTTTTATATGTTTTTGTTTTGTTTTTTATTTGAGGTTCAAGGTTTTGAGTTCAAGCTTTGAGCAAACACAAACTGAGAAATTGATTTAAATTGACCTTTGTTGACCATAATTATTCATAAAAATCACAACATTTAAAGCTTTAACTTTTCTCAAAATCTGTGTGAAATACTTTTTACTTTAAAAGTGCAGGTACTTTAAGAGGTAGAGGTAGATTTTGAATGTGATACTTTTACGTTTTTGAGTAACAAATTAGAATACTAGGCTAAAAACTGTCTTGTTTAGCCACGACATAATTTTACCTGTTTTTCAATATTTTAAAATACTACATTATTTTTATTCTTTATTTCACTCTGACATACATTGTTTTACATTTTTATAAATTGCATTGTGTTTTTATTTTATTTTTTAAAATTGTGTTTTAAACACTGTAAAGCACTTTGAATTGCTGTTTGTATGAATTGTGCATTATAAATAAATTTGATTTGATTTGATTACTTCTTCTACCACTGGAAACAAAGATCTTTTTTTTCCTTTCTTTTCTTTAAAAAGATGTAACAACATGACATAAAACACAGAACGTGACACAGAGACATAAACTAGGAAACCATTTGAAATAATTGAATATATTGTATATTTTACTGAGTCATAACTGTACTGTCATGTGTACTTTTTTACTCATGTGTGCACTTGACTTCAGTGGAAAGTAACTAATTCTGGTGCAGATTTTTAACGAGGAGCTTAACCTTTGTCTCTCTAAAACAAAAGCTGAGTTAAATTGGTGAAGAGGCAGAAGGATCACACGGACCTGGACTCACCTTGTAGTCGTAGGCGGAGCTCAGCAGCAGGTTTTCGGCCGTGGGGTGCCACTCGATGATGGCCACCCGTCTGGAGTGTCCCATTAGAGTTTTGGTGGCCCAAGTCAGGTCCTGCTGCACCCCATTCACCGGGATGTCCCAAACCTTCACCTGAATAAACAATTTAAAGTGGACATATTGTGTAAAATGGTCTTTTATGGGCTGTTTTAACTAGAGCTGGATTTCGATTCAAATTTCAAGAATCGATTCGATTCCGATTTTTACGTTTCAAAATCGATTCGATTCCGATTTCTCAGATCCCATCCGATTCGATCCGATTCGATCTGATTTCGATTCGATCCGGGGGTTAATGTTATTAAAAATGAAAACTGTATTTGAACCGTTTCCTTCACTTCATGACTGTGTAGAGAAGCAACATATTAAAACTAGTATTATATCAATATTAAACAGCAAATCTTACAAGTATTGGTAGTTACTGATGGAAGACTGATGAAAAGGTTAAGGGTCAATCTACCTTCAAGAAAGAGAATCCAGGAGTCCTGAATTATCTTTCTTGAAGGTAGATTGAAGTTCACTGAGGGAAATGTAGAAAATAATTTTAATTAAAAAAAAAAAAAAAAATCGATCTTTGGACGTAGCATCAACATCCTCCCAGCAGACAAGGGACGTTGCACTGTGATTCTCAACGCAGCTGATTACGAAGCCAAAGTCCACACCCTCCTCGAGGACACGACCACATACGAGCGCTTGAAAAGAGATCCGACCAGTGGCTACAAGAAGAAAGTGATAGACTGTTTACAAAGGCTGGAAAAAGAGGAAGTGATAGACCGGCCTCTGTATTACAGACTGTATCCTGGTGAAGCCATGCCTTGCATTTATGGCCTTCCAAAAATACACAAAAAGGAGGTTCCACTCAGACCCATAGGGTGCAGCACAGATTCCATCACTTACAATGTGGCCAAGCATTTAACAACTATATTGGCTCCGCTTGTGGGGAATTCGGTACATCATGTGGAAAACACGCACAACTTTGTGGATAAAGTGAAACATCTCCAACTGGACCCAGATGACCTCATGGTTTCATATGATGTTGTGTCCCTGTTCACCTGCATCCCGACCTCTGATGCAGTAGCAGCAGTGAGGATCAGACTGCAGGAAGACACCACCCTACAGGAAAGGACCAAACTGACACCTGAACACATATGTAAACTGTTGGACATCTGTCTGAACACCACTTACTTTCAATTCCGGGGACAATTTTACAGACAGATTCATGGCTGTGCCATGGGCTCGCCCGTCTCTCCCATAGTGGCCAACCTGTACATGGAGCACTTTGAGAAGAAGGCACTGGCCTCATTCTCAGGCATAGCCCCAAAACTATGGCTCCACTATGTCGATGATACTTTTGTAACAATTAAGAAACAAGAGCTGGAAACCTTCTCTGATCACATCAATGCTGTGGACCCACATATCAGGTTTACAAGAGAAGACACTAAGGAGAATCGCTTGGCCTTTCTTGATTGTTCCACGATCAGAGGAGAGGACTGGAAACTCCAAATAGAAGTATATAGGAAACCTACACACACGGACCAGTATCTGCTCTTTGGTTCCAACCACCCACTACAGCACAAGCTGGGGGTGATCAGAACCTTACAACACAGAGCTCAAGGTGTGCCCACCAGCTCAGAGGGCAAGAAGAAAGAGGAAAAACATGTCCGAAATGCCCTCTCAGCCTGTGGTTACCCCGCTTGGGCTCTCAACAGAGTGAAGAGAACCAAGAAGCAGGACAAAAGGGAAACTGAACAGAGAAGGAAGGGTGTTTCTATCCCTTATGTGTCTGGCCTGTCGGAAAAACTGCAGAGAATTTTTAGACAACACAAAGTCCCTGTTTATTTTAAACCAGGAAACACTTTAAGACAAAAACTGGTTCACCCTAAGGACAAGTTGCCGACTCAAAAACAGAGCAATGTAGTTTATTCGATCCAATGCAGTGAAGAAAGCTGTAAAGAACGGTACATAGGTGAGACAAAACAGCCTCTACACAAGAGGCTTTATCAGCACAGAAGAAATACAAGTTCAGGACCTCAGAGCGCCGTGCATCTCCATCTTGAAGCCTCTAATCACTCGTTTGAAGACGGTGAGGTGAAGGTTTTAAGCAGGAGAAAAGATGGTTTGAAAGAGGAGTCAAGGAAGCTATTTTTGTTAAAAAAGAAAGACCTTCTTTAAACAGAAATGGAGGGCTAAGGTTTAATCTTCCTGGTATCTATAATGGTATACTGAACCCCTGGAAAGGTAGAGGACCAGGACAAGGACATTCAGATGCTAATCAGGTACTCAGGGTGGTTGAGCCAGGGTCTCACAAAGACAAAGAGGATTCTAATAGCCCATTAAGATTCTGAATAGGCTAGCTCGGTAAATACAAGGGGGAAGTTTCTGTTGAAACAAACAACTCTTTCTACTTCAGGAAGGCTCCGCCCAATGGGCTGGTCTTACCACAGAACAGTATTAATATCGGAGTTCTCGATCTAAATTCTTTTATTGACAATGACTCTTGGATGAGAGTCGAAACGTCTATTTTTTCAAACTGAGTCCAGATGACTACAACTGAAGCTTTTTCTACTATGGAACACGCCTGGACGAATGAGGGATTACACCGACATATTTGGACGTACAAATCGATAATCGGTCATTAATATGCGAATCGATTAAAAATCGGAAATTGATTATTTCAACCCAGCTCTAGTTTTAACGGTGCTCCGTCTAAATGAGTTTGCTCAGAGATTTGACTGATTCACACGTTTGAGAGATAAATGCATCAAGAATCTCTGTTTCCCCCTACCCCCTATCTCTGCCCACTGCGCTGTGCTCCGGTGCATGCGTGCGGTAGTTTTCATAAATGTCTCATAACCATTTTCAACAATAAAAGATTGAATGTTTTCTATCAAACAGGATCAATATTGTGGATTTACAGTGACAAAATGTAAAATCATTATCGACATTTGTTATAGTTAAATAGATAGATTTTTTAAATTTTGATATTTTTATTGCACTAAAAATGTATAAAAACCTATGTTCGAGTGTA
This sequence comes from Eucyclogobius newberryi, assembly GCF_026437365.1. Lineage (NCBI taxonomy): Eukaryota > Metazoa > Chordata > Actinopteri > Gobiiformes > Gobiidae > Eucyclogobius > Eucyclogobius newberryi. Next base: position 19,368,053 of record NW_027315857.1, on the reverse strand, counting down.
GGTGGGGCTTGCACCTCCACAAACCTGACTCGTACGTGGCCTGGATGAGCCCCTCCTGCTTGTCTCCGTGCAAATGCTGTTCCTTTGGGCTATAATATTCCACAGTGCAGCAAAAAATGTATCTATCTCCACAAAAAATGCTTCAAAATATGGGTTTAATTATCTTTTTCCACAGAATCATGCAGCTGACTTTGAACTCCCAAAAGATGTGACTAAATCTATTTAATAAGATCTTTTTTTAGCATACTCCAAACAGTGGCGTAACGTACAGTGGAGTCTTCAGAGCAGGAGGCGATGCAGTGGTCGTCGAAGGGGTTCCACTTCACGTCCAGCACCTGTGCCCTGTGCCCGCACACCCGCGGGTGCAGGGGGTCCACCCGGCCCGTCTGCAGGACACACAACTCACAACTTTCACACATGTTTATCTAACCTTTATGAGCTTTTAACCAGCTTAAAGAGGTGTTTCCCCCGTCATTAGTCTGCTCAAAGTTGTATTTGATTGAGTCACGCAGGTGTGAGCAATCCTGTATGTCCAGCAAGAAAATGTGTGTTTTTTCATCTGTCCTCTATACCACCTAGTTAAATAAAATGAATACAATTAAATAAATCAAAATACAATAAAATAAATAAAATAAATAAAATAAATAAAATAAATAAAATAAATAAAATAAATAAATTACATAAATTAATACAAATAATAAATAAAATCCAGAATGACTATGACTGAAAGGATTTTATTTGCATTTTGAATTACTTTGTGTACTGAAAAAAATTCCTCACACTGTCTTAGTTGCAAGGTGAAATTAATTTACAGGTGGAGAGGCAACGTTTCGGCAACCAGGCTTTATCAGGTAAATTAACTACTTCATCTTCCCTTTCAATGCCACTCTGAAAAAGCAGGGCTCTGGGGGGCCTGAATATTTTAGCAGTTTGTGGCTTGTTTTTCTAGTACTGTACAGTTATGACTTACATGACAGATGGGCAGCACAAGGAATGCCCCCCCGCCCGAGCACTCTGTCACCACGGCGATGAAGGCGGGGTTAACGGCGCAGCAGTGAGTGTCATGGACGCTGCGGGTGATCGGCAGTCCGTCGAAACTCTGCTCTCGAGACGCTGGCTTCCCAAAAACATGACGGAACTTTGAGCCCCGGAAAGAGGAGCGCGCCGACATCTGAAGACAAGTCAGTTTAATGTATTCATAAATATAAACCTATACCTCAGCATATTACCATGGCTAATTATCAGTAAGTTAAGATTTGTTGACTAAAGTATTTCATCATAATTTTCGTCAATGTCATATTTTTCCATACAAAATGTAACCGTAATCACTAAAACCATTTTTGTCAACTAAAACTATGACTATAATAACACATTTTCTTTGATTGGTAGTACTGATGTTTTTTTTTTTTTAAATAATAACATAAATGGATGAGTTGAGGCTAGAATCAATCTCAGACCCCAAACCAGACCATAAACCAGGGGTGTCCAAACTAAACAAAACACAAATAACCAAAAGAAGTACTTTTTATTGTAAGAACATTTCTGCTACCATAACCTATTTAACAAACATTTCATGATTAATGTTCCAAGCCTTAAAAGTGTAGTAGCTCAACAAAACTACATCGAATTTTGAATAATTTACTTCGTTGTCCTGTAAATGTGAACTCTTCTGTTAATGAAGCAAACACATACAATTTATCATCTTTAAACTAAGGACTATATTTTCTGGTTGACTCAAACTAATATGAATTTAGTTGACTAAATTAACATGACATTTTCTTCAAGTAAAAGTAGACTAGAAAGAATAATTTGACTAAATCTTGACCAAAATAATTGTTGTCAAAAGACTAATATTATAACTAAATAATCTTTTCTTAGTTCATAGTAACACTGCACACACTCATGTAAAATGGCTGCATATAATATAATAATAACATGGATTTATATTCCTACATTGTGGACACAGGGACACTGCTTGGTTCTGGGTGTACAATTTCCATCAATCTTTCCCATAGGGATGTGGAAAACATGGTTATCACTGGTTATTCTCCGCTGTGCCCTTGAACTCCTAATTGTTTGCATTTTTCTAAATCTCTAAGGCAAAAATGAATGAGACATTTACTTCCTGAAGCACGGTGACACTTTAAAGTGGGCAGGACTGTGGAGCTCAATAGTTGCTGACACTTTACACCTTGTACTACTGTAATACTGGCACATTTACATAAACGTTTATCAATGTGCATTGTCCCAGTTCCAATAAATAAGAATACAAAAGTGGCACTGGTCTCAAATGGGATTGAGCTGCAAACCTTCTGCTTACAAGACAATCACTCAGCCAGCAGCCTCTTTGACCTTTTGACATAAATGGTTCATAGTATGTTTAACAATTATCTACATTGATTCTTTTTAAATACATTTTAAACCAAATACAGGTCAAAATATGGGGATTGAAGGCTTCTATATAGAGAATATTTACGTATGTAACTGACTGTAACTATATTTAAGTATGTAACTGATACAAATCAGAAATAGTTTATTCTTTTTTTACAGTTTGATTTAATAATGCTGGTGTCTTTGTTATAAACAGGTTTTGTCATATGTGTTTTAGAGTCTGTGTAGTCCAGAAAACTATTCACCCAAATACGACTACAATTATAATAGTCTAATAATAGACTAATCACGGTTAGTCTATGAATTGTTGCAGCCGTGATGTGCAATACTTGAAGTAACGATACCTCGTCTGCTGCTTTAAATGACACAACAAAATGTCACATACAAAGTTGTCTGGAAACTTGATTAAAAAGTTATTGACGATCCATAATTCATAAGATTATAAAGCCAATAATGGTGGGTAGGTGCATTATTGATGACAGCAGACAAAGTAGCTGCTAGATTTCCATCTCACACTGTTGTAAGATTATGTAAGTCTCACGGGCTCAGGCGGACAAATCCCTCCTTGTCTCTTTAAATATTTATGGATTACATATATTCTTCCTGTTGTTACAAAGTCCCGCCGACCTTTGGCCTTTACAGCATCAGTTTACGGCAATGAGAAGTAAACGTTACACACGTTCTTTCAAATAGTTATGGTATTCTTCACTATTCTTCCATACTTTTATTTTTAGACACACATAATATTTCATACCTGCCATTGTCACCAAACACATTAGATAGAATGCTAAATGTTGTGTTTTCATGAATATTGAGCTCATATTTAACTAAAATGAGCTTAAAACATGTTCAAAAGTAAACAATATTTTTAGCATATAAGATGTAGTTTGTTGTGGTGAGAGACATCAACGTTTGTGCAGAAGAAATATTTAATTTTAAAGCAAAGTCGGTGCTGAGTCTGGGGAATAATCTTATATTGTGCATGTTTTGGCTTTTATATATGAGATTTAAGGAGCCACTGAGTCCACTATTCTAAGCCAAAGTCATTTTCTGCATTGAGATTTGTTGTTTATTTTTGATGTATTTTTAGATATTGATAATGACACAAACAATTGATTCGTAAAAAATATAAAACATGTTTTAAAATAATATAATAACTGTTTCATTGATGTCCATTTAACATTAACATACTAGGATGCCTATTCTTGGGTTTAATCTTGCGGTTTATACTTCATACAATATCTCTGTAATTACTGGGCCTGTTCACATGAAACAAAAACCGCCTCAAAGTTTTCTCTGTCAGCATGAATAAACAAGAGTTAAATTATTGTTTCATAATAGCATCAGAAAGTGGGGCCATTATACAACCTCAAAGATGTTCCTGGTGTCAGTTAAAAGGACTCTAAGCCATAAGATTAATATGACAAGTTTGTGGAGCATGTCCCAAACAAATAATGACGTGAGTTCAACATTTGTGGATCATAAGTTTGGATATTTCTTACATTTAGTCACACAGGCCCCTCCCCTCCGTCTGAAACTAAAATGTGAATGCAATTTATGAGAAAAGACAGGTTCTAGTTAAAGTTACACCATAAACCTAACCCCGTAACCCTTGGATTAACTCCCAACACTAACACTTAGTGTGGAAGTAGTAAGGAATGGGTCCAATACAGAGGGTTAGGGTTAATAGTCAACTCTACAAATGTGCTTGTACTCGTCCGTAGATTAATGACAAACAAAGCAATGTTCACTAGCTTTAATCCAAACTTGAATGGACCGGTATATGCACGTTTTGTATGTTATTTGAAAGTGATTGTTTACCTCAAATCCAGAAGCATGCAGAATCCGAGGTTGGTCGAGTTGTCAGAGGCGATGCATTTCCCTCGCGGTGACAGCCACTTTCCTACCGCGGGTTTGGTGATAAATGCTTGTGTCGCGTCGTCGTCGTCGTCCTTCCTCTGTGTTGTTGTGCTCACCTCTGATCCATGACGTCTCCGCATTAACCGCGCTCTTTATGCACCGCTGGCCACACACAAACGCCCCTCCACATCTGATACTCATTCACAAAACTGAGGCAACCCGAAGACCCAAGTTTGTTTACTGACATCAAACGAGCTGGAACTCCATGAGCACGTTCATACAGCTGTGAGAACGTCAAGCTGTTTAAACCTATAGACATATTATCATGGCTTTGTTCAACCTTTAAATGTGTCTTTTGTGACTTTTCCGCTTTGCCACATTCTTGTCTCTGTGGATATTGCTTTGCCTGCATGTTCCACAGTGCGACGTTACACTTCTGTCTCTATGGAGACGAGCAGCTGATGCCACTAGGCCAAAGATACAATTTTGATCTGTGGAGAGGAGAGCCTGCTCACTGTTCAGGATTTGTATTTTATCTATAAAATACAGATAAGTTTATTACTTTACTTTGGGACGTTCAAGGCAAAGCAAAGAAAGTTACGTGTGCACTTTTAAAGGACACTGACTAAAAGGAAATGTTTTCAATAAGAAGGTCATTTCTAACTCTGCTATACGTTACATCAATTTTATCAACCAAAGTCAAGAAACTGCATGTATCTTATTAATACAGCTTATGTTTCAATTTCACAGCGTTTCAGTGGTTTTGGTCCTACCTGACTGATAGAGCTGAGTGCATGGCCCTGGGGGAGTCCAGGTCGAGGTCCCACATTGTTACCTGTGGGGACCCCAGGGGTCGGTTCTTGGCCCCAGCCTCTTTCCATCCACATGCATCTCCTCTGGGCCACATCATCAGCAGACATCAAGCTCAGCTCTATGTCAGGTTAAACCTCAAGGTTTTCAGTCAACATTCAGACTGTCTGGAGGAGACAAGAGTTCTGCAGTTTTTATCTGCAAATGTGCATTAGTCCTGCACCATCTACAGCCTGCATGTGTGTGGGGGTTCTATTGCCGACAATGAGGCTCTGAGGACAGTGATCCATTTACATTCACCTTAGAATGCATTTCATCCAACATTTTAACCATTTTAACTTGCCCAACTAATAATTCTAATTGCAAAATGTAAGTGAAAAAAACAGAATAAAGTTATTTTGTTCTAATTTTATTTGTATTATTTTTTATATATATTTGCATCCAAATCATGAATTTAACATATAGAAAAACAGCATTAACAATAAACTGCAAATCTTAAAAGATGATATCAGATAATGACAATCAAGCAATTAAGCGTCACAATCAAGCAATTTAATTGGTCGAATGCTTTTGAAATCATTTAACCATCTCCATGATAGTGATACAACATTTGGTAATATGCAGTTATAATTTGGTATTGTTGTTGCAAAGCTTCATGACAAGAGGAGGTGGAGTCGGTTTCAGGTCTTGAGGTCGACTCTGATGATTGAGTCACTTCTCTGGACCAAACACCAGAACTTGTAGAAAATTGGGTGGCCTGGCTAAAGCTTGTGGCTGGGAACTGCGCTGTGCTGTTTTGGTGAAGATGTGGAGAAAACAGATGTTTTGAATGATTCAGTAGAAGGATTTCCACTTTGAGTAAACTCAGGTGATTGAGTCACTTCTGAGGAAAAACTAGGTGTAACTGATGAAGATTCAGGGGCTTGGGTAAAACTTGAAGATGGACTTGTACTTGAGTATTTTGTGGTCGGATTTGGTGAAGATGCAGAGAATGTAGATGTAAATGGACTTGTGGCTGAGAACACTGCAGTGCTTGGTTTTCGTGAAGATGCAGAGAACGTATTCTTTTTGATAGATTAAGTTGAAGGATTTCCGTTTTGGGTTAATTCTGGTGACGTTTTAGTCCCCTCTGTGGACAGAACCACTGTAGTTGAAGATGTTTTGGCCGGTGTAATACTTGAAAATGGACTTGTGTCTGAGAACACAGCAGTGTTTGGTTTTGGTGAAGACGCAGAGAATGTGGACCTATTGACTGATTCAGTTGAAAGATATCCACTTTGTGATACAGACTCAGTCACAGCAGTCGTGCTCACCTTAGTGTTTGGGGTCTCCTTTTTATCATGTTCAGATCCTCCAAGTCCTCCTCCAAGTCCTCCTCCAAGTCCTCCTCCAAGTCCTCCTCCAAGTCCTCCTAGTATTCCTCCAAGTCCTCCTAGTATTCCTCCAAGTCCTCCTAGTATTCCTCCAAGTCCTCCTAGTATTCCTCCAAGTCCTCCTAGTATTCCTCCTCCCCCTCCCCCTCCCCCCCTCTATCTCCTTTATTCAATTTTTCGGTTTCAGGTGTTTCATTTTTTTGTTTTTTGTTTTTGCTTTTATCTTTCTTTTTTTTTTGTAGTAGTAGTAGTAGTAGTAGTAGGAGTAGTAGTAGGAGTAGGAGTAGGAGTAGGAGTAGTAGTAGGAGTAGTAGTAGTTGGTAATAAGGTTGTATGTTTGATGGTTGTTGCAGGTTGTGTGGTAGTTATGGCAGTTGTGGTGTTGGTGGTGTTGGGAGAAGCTGTAGTTGTTGCAGTTGGTGGCCAGTTACAGTTGACTTGGTCATTGAGCTCTGGATAAAGCTCAGTGACTGTAGTGTCAGGAGGACACTGAGTTCCAGGAAACAGCTCAAATGCAGATGTTTTTCTAAATTTGAGCTGGTTTAAAGTCTCTGTCTCCATGTATTTGTCCTTTCGTTCATCTGGAACATTCCTGCCCCAGAATGCACTCGCGATCCACTTCCGTTCTGTGCTGCTGTAACAGCAGAAGGCCGACCACATCGCAGAGGGACTATTCATCTTTTTTTTGTTTTTGAGTACATTATTTCCAGGCTCAGCTCCCGTCACTAAAAACCCTTCAATTCTTTTATTACTGTTAATGCAATGTTTCTTCATCACACATTTTGTACAGTTCTCCATTCTGTTCCAGCTTCCCTGGTTGAATGTTTTAGCTTGTGGGACAGCGTTGGTTAAAGTAAAAGTTGATTCCTTATCTTCTTGGGTTTTTCCATAGGAACTTGGATAGAGATGCCCTCTGTCGAAATCCAATTGATTTTTGTAATCGTTGAAACTTGCCTGGTTTCGGAAGACTATATTCTGACCACATTTCTTTTCCATGTTGATTTCAAGCTGCATCAAAAGGGATACATGTGCATTAGCTGGTGCAATACATGAATAACCATTTATATCATATTTGCCATCATTTAAAATGCACTAAAAGGGTTATAACACTACAACAGTCAAACAGTCAAAAGTAAAATATTGTTTTTTGCTTATTAAAATGGAAACATAATCACCTGTGGCTCAGTCGTCCAGAAGCCATTTGGTCTTCGAGTTCGAGGATCGTTGCCTTTGAAAATGTAAAATGAAAACACTGGGATCTTGTGTCTAACGTCGTAGAGAGTGAAAAACCGGCGATGGTCTTTGTAAGTTTGGCAGATCGGCTTGTATCTATTCTGATCCATTATCCCTCTATTTTCCAACACCCCGGGGATAACTGGAGGAGTCGAAAGGAGGAAAAACTCTGCACACTCAGACACAGAGTCCACCACTTCAGCCTCAGAGTGAGCCCAGAGCAGCACAGACCGCAGCAGGAGACGCTGCGTGTCCATTGTCAAAACTTCTGCAAGAAATGAAACAGAATGTGACAACAATTCAACCACACGTGACTTTTTTTTTTTTTTTATCAAAGACTTTTGTTTAGTTGTGTTCTGCTTCTAAAAGGACATATTCAGACCGTCTGCTACTCAGAAGTGTAGACAGACTGTAGAGAACTAATTAACAGGTTTAGTTCATGTGATTATATTATATATTTGCAGGTGAGCTGGAGGCTTGGTCCCAACTCTTCTCTTCACCCTGTCGACATCTCTGTCAGCAAACCGTCAGTAAATGGCAGCTTAACTTGATCATAAACGTGTGTTGTCAGTTGAATTTGCGCCAATAGTCATGTAAAGTTATCCCCACGGAAGGGTAACATTTATGGATTTATGTATGTTATTGCTTTCAAAGGTGAAATGCCCAAAGCCCCTCCCCTCACTCTGTAATATTCACGACAATGTCCACCTAAATCAACCATCTCTCCAAAGATATAAGCAAGAAAATGCCTAATAACTTTAAAGCAAATCAGTTTGTGACCGAATAAGAAATGATTTGTTGCTTGTAATTACCCATTTTAACATATTCATTGTTAAATAAAAGCCTTACCAAATCAGTTAGTGAGCAAATAAGAAATGCATTGTTGCTTGTAATTACCCAAATTAATACATTAATTGTTAAATAAAAGCCTTACCTGTGCCTGGATGCATTTAAGTGTTGGTATCAGATGTGAAAAGTGAAGACAACTTACAGAAACAGTGAAACTCACACTCAATCTCTGCTTCTGTCATAAAAGGCCGACAAAGAGATTTTAATTTCAATGTTCCATGTTTATTCTCAGAAAAGCTCAAATTGGGATGTGCAGAAGTTCAGATTTAAGGAACTGGATCTTTTTTTCTCCTGGGAATCTTTAGGTTCACAGAGAAGAGCTGTGTTACTCAATGTACTCAATATGTCTAAAAGCAGCGCATCACTTAGGTGCTTGAATGTACTGCAGATAATGACATTTCAGGGGGACTAAACAGCATCAGTCTCAGATACTTTAGTAATGCTCTTAATCCTGAGCCTTTACATTACACATGAGAGTGAAGTTAATGAAGAATGACTCGTATAGAACAGCGTATTGATGCAAAATTAATAAATGGACTGTTTTCCTTTAAAGCAGGGCTGTCCAAACCTTTTTTCACAGACGGCCACATTTTGAAATGTACACGGAGCAAAGGGCCACAGACAACACGACATGAAGTGAATCACTGAAAATGTAGCATTTGACATGGAGAATTTTAGGTCCGTAAAAAAATCGAAATGTTTGTTATTTAGGTCATGATAGTCGATAGTCTTTCAGTGAAAAGCCCTACCTTTGGTTAGGAGAGGCACCCTTGAACCTTATCGATGATCGATGATTGAGTTTGGGAGCGGGACCACACCCCTTTCACGCCCCTTCCTGCGGCTACGCTATTTAAGCATCCAGGTCACGCACATCAGCGTTCATGACTTCGTGCCCCTCCCTCCCACCCGCTTTTAATGATTCTAATGATTCTAATTTATCTCCTAGTTGGGGGGATCGAGGCCCGGGAGCCTGCAGCCCTCATCGCCAGAAGCCCCCAAACGGCATCCATTTCTGTACATTTGTGTTGTTCATGTTTCTCCTATGTCAATAAACACTTTGCATCGTAGCTGGGGTTGTGGTCCTTGCTAGTGAAGTTTTGGGTAAAACTGAGAGATTGTATCGTGGCCTACAACATCACAGAAGGAATATTATCTTAGAAAATCATTAGAAACAGATATTTTAATAATCAATCAAGCACAATTACACATGGTTATAGTTTTTGCAGAATAAGAGGGACTATCTATCGGAATAACCACATTTTTACCTGCTTTATCATGGAAGGAATCCACTCAGACGCTTCATCTGGTGAGTTTTATAAGCAGTGTTATAAGTGGCTGTTGTGGCATTGAAATACTTATTGTGAAGAGCATGTGCAGAGGGTAAGGCCCGGGTCACAAACAGATTAAATACAGTTGATAACAGTTTATCAAGTCTATTTAAACCTTAAAGGTCCCATAACATGCAAAATCGACTTTTCAGAGCTTTTAACCTTCTTACATTGCTAATTGTGTGTTTTTTCGATTGATTCCCGCAGTGTTTAGCTATATTACAGACTATCTCCTTTCCTCCAATCTCCAAACTGACGGGCGGTGGGGCAAGGCCGCGTCATAAGGGCAAGCACGCGTCACCATCGCAAGGGTGGGGGCGAATATCAAACCAAGCTGTTTGCATTTCCGGGTTGGTGAGGGGATCCAAGGTCTGGGTGATATTTCTTAACTATTATTTAAAGGGTGTTGCACAACCCTTATTATTATCAATTATACACTTAGGATAGACTACGAAACGTGAAAAAAAGCATGTTATGGCACCTTTAAATTGCAAACAATTGTTTAAAATCACAAAACATGACATTTTGACTACATTTATCATAGCTCTTCTTTTGGTCCACTCAAAACACTGCACATAACTCATTGCAGATCACACAAAATCACCTGAAAAGAATAACTACATATATAAAATATATGAAGTATGTATTTAGTAATTTAGACATTGAGCCATTCTGCCTCTCCTGCCTCTCCTGGCCCCCACGTCACAGGAAGACGCAGAGAATCTGGACGCTATGACAGATTTAGTCAAAGGTTTACCACTTTGGGGAAACTCTGGTGATGTTTGGCTCACTCCTGGGGACAAAACAGCTGTAACTGAAGAAGATTCAGTGGGCTGGGTAAAACTTGAGGACTGACGGGAGGCTGAAAACGCTTCTGTTCTGGGTTTTGGTGAAGATCCATAGAATGTAGACATTTTGAGAGGATTTGCACTTTGAGTAAACTCCGATGATTGAGTGACCTTTGTGAACAAATTAGTTGTAATGGAAGAAAATTTGGTGGAAGTGGCTAATGTAAAACTTGATCCCGTTGTGGATTTTGGTGAAGAAACAGAGAATGTAGACGAGGAACAGCAGGAGGAACAGCAGGAGGAACAGCAGGAGGAACAACAGGAGGAACAGCAGGAGGAACAGCAGGAGGAACAACAGGAGGAACAACAGGAGGAACAACAGGAGGAACAGCAGGAGGAACAGCAGGAGGAACAACAGGAGGAACAGCAGGAGGAACAGCAGGAGGAACAACAGGAGGAACAACAGGAGGAACAACAGGAGGAACAGCAGGAGGAACAACAGGAGGAACAACAGGAGGAACAACAGGAGGAACAGCAGGAGGAACAACAGGAGGAACAGCAGGAGGAACAGCAGGAGGAACAACAGGAGGAACAGCAGGAGGAACAGCAGGAGGAACAACAGGAGGAACAACAGGAGGAACAGCAGGAGGAGCAACAGGAGAAACAACAGGAGGAACAGCAGGAGGAACAACAGGAGGAACAGCAGGAGGAACAGCATGAGGAACAACAGGAGGAACAGCAGGAGGAACAGCAGGAGGAACAACAGGAGGAACAACAGGAGGAACAGCAGGAGGAACAGCAGGAGGAACAGCAGGAGGAACAGCAGGAGGAACAGCAGGAGGAACAGCATGAGGAACAGCATGAGGAACAACAGGAGGAACAGCAGGAGGAACAACAGGAGGAACAGCAGGAGGAACAACAGGAGGAACAACAGGAGGAACAACAGGAGGAACAGCAGGAGGAACAACAGGAGGAACAGCAGGAGGAACAGCAGGAGGAACAACAGGAGGAACAACAGGAGGAACAGCAGGAGGAACAGCAGGAGGAACAGCAGGAGGAACAGCAGGAGGAACAACAGGAGGAACAGCAGGAGGAACAGCAGGAGGAACAGCAGGAGGAACAGCATGAGGAACAGCATGAGGAACAACAGGAGGAACAGCAGGAGGAACAGCAGGAGGAACAACAGGAGGAACAGCAGGAGGAACAACAGGAGGAACAACAGGAGGAACAACAGGAGGAACAGCAGGAGGAACAACAGGAGGAACAGCAGGAGAAACAACGGGAGGAACAGCAGGAGGAACAGCAGGAGGAACAGCAGGAGGAACAGCAGGAGGAACAACAGGAGGAACAGCAGGAGGAACAGCAGGAGGAACAGCAGGAGGAACAGCAGGAGGAACAACAGGAGGAACAGCAGGAGGAACAGCAGGAGGAACAGCAGGAGGAACAACAGGAGGAACAACAGGAGGAACAACAGGAGGAACAGCAGGAGGAACAACAGGAGGAACAGCGGGAGAAACAACGGGAGGAACAGCAGGAGGAACAGCAGGAGGAACAGCAGGAGGAACAACAGGAGGAACAGCAGGAGGAACAGCAGGAGGAACAACAGGAGGAACAGCAGGAGGAACAACAGGAGGAACAACAGGAGGAACAACAGGAGGAACAGCAGGAGGAACAACAGGAGGAACAACAGGAGGAACAGCAGGAGAAACAACGGGAGGAACAGCAGGAGGAACAACAGGAGGTTTCTCTCCACTACTGCAAACTCACAGGAGCTGTGTTCACATTGCCGGCAGTAAGTCAGACCTGTTCCCAGTGCATGTTGGACCCTTTGTCACCGGTTCTGTTCATAGTTTTTATGGACAGAATTTCTAGGCGCAGTCAGGAGTCGGAGGGTGTGGTCAGGAGTCGGAGGGTGTGGTCAGGGGTCGGAGGGTGTGGTCAGGGGTCGGAGGGTGTACGATTTTGCTGCATCGGACCGTTGTGGTAAAGAAGGAGCTGAGTCGAAAGGCAAAGCTTTCGATTTACCGGTCGGTCTACGTTCCTACCCTCACCTATGGTCATGAGCTTTGGGTAGTGACCGAGAGAACAAGATCGCGGATACAAGCGGTCGAAATGAGTTTCCTCCGCCTGGTGGCTGGGCGCTCCCTTAGAGATAAGGGGAGGAGCTCGGCCCACAGGGGGGGAGCTCGGAGTAGAGCCGCTGCTCCTCCAGCTGCGGTGGCTCGAGCATCTGTTCCGGAGCCTCCTGGGCGCCTCCCTGGGGAGGTGTTCCGGGCATGTCCCATCGGGAAGAGGCCCGGGGAAGACCCAGGACACGCTGGAGGGACTATGTCTCTCGGCTGGCCTGGGAACGCCTCAGGATCCCCCCGGAGGAGTTGAAGGAAGTGTCTGGGGAGAGGAAGTCTGGGAGTCCCTGCTTAGACTGCTGGGCCCGCGACCCGGCCCTGGATAAAGCGGAAGAAAATGGATGGATGATTGAGTCATTACTGTAAAATACTGTCCTCTTTTCTTTTCCTCCTGTTTTCCTCTCTTAATGTACATGTCTTTCAGTGTATACAGTACATTGCTGTCACACTTTTTGCCTTATATACATAATCTGAAATAAAAGAATATATAGTCTTCTTTTACTTTCAAACAGCCAATCAGAAGTTTTTCCATAATTGTCAGAGTCTGCCTGCAGCATACTGCCACATTAAGAATCCAAATTCAATAACATCCAGCCACAAACACCACGTCACCCATTTATGATATTTGCTGAAAAACAGCCTCTAAACTTCATATATGGGCTTGGAGGACGACACCACGAGAGAGCAAGGAACACGGAAGTCAGGATGGGAGGTGTTTTACAGCTTGAGGGCGATAAAAAATGTCCAAACAATCATGTTACCATCTTATTGAAATAAAGGAGGACTTTCATCGGTTCATGTTTGTTGAATCCTGTGATAGAGGCCCAGGCAGAGGCCCTGGAGCTGGGACAGACTGTGACTGCTGAGCAGCCTATGGCTCTTTTAATAAGCCTATCAAATGTTATTTTCTTATTTTTGTATAAAATAATCTGTAACAAATATATAAAAAACTAACAATCATGCAGGATTGAGAGTAAAGAAGTTAAATATATTCAAAACTCCCCTGATTTCCTGATTTCGTTTGAGTAAGATTTTTATTTTACATGTTTTAGCCATTTTACAAATGATTTTTTTAGTCTTCTGTTTTACTGTTGTTTGCTGTCTGCTGATCGGCCTCTTGGCCAAGTCTCACTGGAAAAATGGTTTTAGTTTGTGCCTGTCCTGGTTAAATAAGAGTAAGTTTCTTGTCTGCTTGATGACACTTCACTGATCTCTGAGGGGAAATCTCAGGAGTCAGATCTTGAGCCTTTATGTTCCACGTCAGAGTAAAATTTATAAAGAATGACTGAATGTAGAGGGCTACTTTTAAAAAATAAATAAAAAATAAATAAAAGGACAGTTAGAGTTTCATTTTAAAACCTCTTAGATCATGATAAACAGATTTTCTCACACTTTTTTATTGCCCCAACATGTTAAGAACTTCCCTTTTCTCTTATAAATGTGGTGAGTCTGAAACCAGTGGCATTAAGGAGGTCACGGGTTAGACAGTCGCACTGGGAGAGTCGTATACAGGGGACATATTCTCATTGTGCCTGTAGATTTCACCAGATAAAACGTTTTGTGTGTTTGTGCAGTAGATGCAGCACAACGCATGGCTACAATCCGGCGTGTTTACAGTGTATCATGTATGTTCATGAACATGCACTGTTAAAAAAAGAAAAAAAAGAATTCCATTGCATGCTTGTATTAAAGTGCATTATGTACTTTTCTGATGTTCCACAAAATGGCATAAACTTAAACGGATCAATCACCATGTCACCATCACCTTTCTCTCACTCCTTTCTCACTATCCCCGAGGACCTGTGGACCCAGATGCTCCTCTCCTGGTGAAGCGGTCTCTACCCCATATGGACGGTCCTTCATCTGCCTGGAAGAGCTGGTTCTCCTCCTGAAGAACTGGTTCTCCTCCTGAAGAACTAGTTGTCCTCCTGAAGAACTAGTTGTCCTCCTGAGTGGGTCCAGCTCCAGTCTCCCTCGCGTCCGTCTGTCCGTCTGATGGAGTCAGATCTCACCTTCACTCCGGAACTCCTCCAGGTTTCTAATTTTTACCAAAGAGGTTTTTTGTAGTTTTTCCTGGCCGAGGAATATTGTATTTTGTTGATTGTAAATGCTTGTTTACAATCTGGTTGCTAGGTAACTGCAATTATCTAAGTCACATAAACATCACCATAATTGCCAAATGGTTTGGTAAAATCTTTTGATATAATCATATTCCCTTTGCTTTACTGAAAAGTGTTGTCTAATGTTTCATTTGGACTTTAAAAAGAAGTTCTCAAGAGATAAGACTTTGTTTTTATTGCAATATCCATTAAATGATTGTTGTCATACGTCGGCAGTGATTAGCGGTACCGTGATGCTATCTCTTCTTGACACCGACTGAAATGACATTCTGACAATTTATGATCAAATGAACATTGTGAAATTTGTTCCTTTATGTTCCAAGGAACAGGAATGAACAGAAGATTTCAAATCATAGGTGAAGTCAGTGAGTGAGCTTTGCTGAATCTTCCCTTGAAACAAGAAGTCTTTGTTGATACTTGAACATTTGAATTTACTCATTTTTGTCCAAATGTAATGCTTTGCCAATAACAGGGTGTTGCATCATGAAGTCGTGCGATCTAATCCTTGTAAGATGTTGTAACAGTTTGGAAATGCAGTGATATAGAT
This sequence comes from Eucyclogobius newberryi, assembly GCF_026437365.1. Lineage (NCBI taxonomy): Eukaryota > Metazoa > Chordata > Actinopteri > Gobiiformes > Gobiidae > Eucyclogobius > Eucyclogobius newberryi. The sequence goes on along the minus strand of NW_027315857.1, from coordinate 19,352,628 downwards.
TGTGAGGTTGTGTTTTAGACAATTTAAAAGATATTTTTTTGCAAATAAACTCTTTGTATGACTGGTAGAAAAGTGCAGTATTTTTTAAATCAATTTCAATCATACAAATGAATTACATACATTCTTATTCTCAAACAAATCACATGTATTGACATCACTGTGTTTCCGTTTGCTGTGCTGCCCCCTGCTGGTATTACAATAAAAGACAAGCCATAAAATGAAAAATAATTAATAAATATATACACAAGAAAAAACGTCAATTTATTACAGCTCATTTCAAAACCATGAAAAAATATATTTTCTTTATGATACATACACAATTTTACAGGAATAGAAATGTGTTGTTTGACCTAAAATGAGTTCACTGAAATGTCCAATCAGGAGAACCACCACCACTCATGGAGTTTCTATACACAATGCTGTATCGAATGGAAATATATACATTATACACAAGGTTTGGCTGAAGTACTCTGTCCCTGAGTACCCTAAGTACTGCACATCCAACGTGCAGTGTAGGTAGTGTAGCAGAGTGGTTAACGCACTTTTTGAGTTCTCGTTATGACATGCATTTTCAACTGGTAAATCTAAATTCACCGTAGAGTAACTGTTTATATACTTTGATTGACTCATCCATGTTTCAGTTGATTCTGTATTGTCCTGCAAATGAGGCTCAGAAAAGTCCCGTTTTCACCTACCCCCTATGCGATTATCTGAACAATTAATACTGCAAATGATGGTTCCAATAGTTCTAAAATGCCCCAAAACCATTGTTTGTTTTGGTGAAATGTCACTGTGAAGAGGCGGAGCTCATTAGACAGAAAGTCAATGGACATATTTCTATTATTCTGCGTTTTAGATCGGTATTGTAGTTTACAAATGTGTTATTTTCCACACACATCAGTGCAGTTGGTTACATCCACTTGTCAGTCACTCAAAGCATGGCCGAGATTGGCCAGTAGGGGGAGTGGGCGAGAAGAAGCGTGCAGCTGCAATCAACAGAAGTGCACTGACTCACATTGAAACTATTTATCAAGATTGATCCGTCATAAATCATGGTTCAGGTTCAGCATCCAATTCCTCCAGCAAAAATGTTCCGCTACATCCCGTTCTTCACCGGCTTCACTTGGTTTGAACTTGTATCTGTGGCCGAATCCTGCTCCTTGTCTTTGAGCATCACGGAGTTGGCTTCCTTGTCCCTGTCTCGGCTGTTTTGGCTGTTCTGTCGGCTTTTTCGCGTCGCAGAGTCCAGTCCGGTTCGCTCAAAAAGTCGGGCCATGAACGCCATGCCCTCTCTGCGGATGTAGGACTTTCCGGCGAAGAAGTAGAGCACCGGGTTCGCACAGCTGCTGATGAAGGCGATGGCTGCGGCGACGGCTCGGCCCCTGTGCCAAATCTTGTTTAATCTGTGTAAAAAAAGAAAGCAAATCATTTAATTCAGTTCAATTTGTTTTTGTAAAGCCCAAAATCACAATAACAGTTGCCTCTAAGGGCGACAGTGAAAAACGGATTAAGAAATGTCCCAAAAAATGACAGTTGAGCTCTGCATTAACATTTGTATTTACCTGTCTTTCACATCTCCTTTTGGATATAAAGCCTCTGTAACCTGGTAAAAAAGTAGAGAATTCATCATTATTTTCTCATTTATTGTTTGTTGGTTTTTTTTGCTATAGTGGCTGTCCATGAAGAAGAGGAAGTGGCTGACCAGAAAGGTTGTATCGTGCACCTTTAGGGGGATCAGGTCTGATTTATTTCCTTCCAAAACAAACTGCTTTTGATACAGTCGACTGCAGCTGAAGCGCCGTCCAAACGCTGCTGTGTTGGAGATGTTCTGACCCAGACCTGGCATAAGACTGGACTGAACCATTACCACGCCCTTTGTGGCTTGAACAGGTTCTCAAACGTTTCAGCCCAGGACCCCCAAAATAATTGTGTAACTAATACGGGACCCCTGCTGCATCCGAGATAATTTTGTTGTGTAACATTTAAAATCAGGTTACATTTGTGTTTATTTGAGTGGCTTAATGTGGTATTGTACATAATTTTACTAAAATATACTGTTTCCAACCAAATATATATGTCAAATACATTGTCATAATTTAAAAAAATACATCCCCTAGTCATTTTGGGAACAACTGGCTTAGAAGAACTCTATTAAATCAGTCCTCAGTTATTAGCCTTTTGTGCATGTTTTAGGTTGAATTGAAGTCAGAGGCCTGAGCGTGCAAACAGAAAAAGCACCACCCAGCCTGGGACCTTGTTGTTGTGAGGTGAGCGTGCAAACTGCCTTGTAAATAAATGAATGGTCACATTTATATAGCTGCCAATGACCCAACGGCAGTATTCACCTGAGGCAGCTGCAATCACACCGCCAACCTGTGGGCCAGTGGATCTGACCGCTCCACCAGGAGAGCGCGGGATCAGAAGACGAGCCCTCGACCACTGAGCTAATCTCATAATGTAAACGTATAACACATTGACATTCATTCTACAACTAAATAGAATGCAAATGTGAAACTTGCTGGTACCTGCACCATGTTGATGACGTGGTAGGGCAGCCAGAACAAGCAGAAGGTCACGACAATGGCCAAAATGAGCTTCTCGCTGCGGATCCGCCTCCGAAACCTGGTCTGTCTGATCCTCTTGAGGATGCCGATGTAGCTGACCACGATGAGGGTGTATGGGATACAAAAGCCGATGACCAGCTCCAGCATGTACTGAATCATCACCTTCAAAGACAGAAGGTGCAAAACGTCAACGTGTGAAAAACCACATCAAGTGTTACACATAATGCTACCGACCCGTGCTTTTGTTGTTTTGACAATTCTGGTTAAGCAGAAATCCTGTTCTTTTAAAACGATGGATAAAAGTGTATAGATAGATTGAGATTGATATAGATTGAGCTCAGCAGTGCAAAATAATACAAGCGGAAGGAGGCACACTATTAATGGCGTCGCTGGCAGGAATTTCCAATACAAGGTTTGGTTTGGCTGAGCTAGGGACAGGTCAGAAATCTAAAGTTGAATTTACTGTTTAATTGTCAGATTGAAAATTTGTCGACCTAGTTTATGGTTAACAGTTACTGAGCAAATCCACATGAAACAGAAACAGCACAAAGTTCAACGTCTGTCAGCGCAAACAAACGTCACATTGTTTTTTTAGAAGGTGGTGCCAAGATTCAACACAAAAGACTTTGTTGTTGGTTGAAAATACTTCAGGATATAAGATTAATAGTTGGTGGAGACAGTCCCCAGCAAATTTGTATCTCTCAAAGAACTATGTGCAAGCCGCTGCTCATCTCACAAATTCGGGAACGGGAAACACCAATGACTGTCGAAAATCAGAGTGACAGAGGGAGAAGAGGAAGAGGACAGAAAATCCACCATCACAATTCTAAACTTTTGTACTTATGTAGTGGAACAGTGTTGCCACGACATCAAAGGCATTGTTTTTTTAAGGTGCAATATGTAACTGTTTTGGTGCATTTACCGTATATTCCGGACTATACGTTTTTTCATAGTTTTGGCCGGGGTGCGACTTAAACTTATATTTATACTTATATACTTATACTTCGGAGCGACTTATTTGTGATATTGTTTGTTATTTCCACACTTGCAACCGCATTTCATACTCCAGTGCAACTTATATATGTTTTTTTTCTTCGATATTATGCATCTTTTGGCGACTTATACTCCAGTGTAACTTATAGTCCGGAAAATACGGTATTCAGTTGAAGGTGTTTGCTGTATTGCTCAAAAGACAAATGGCAAAACTCCGACTTGTAACTTAGATCAGGATAACTGCTGGACAAAAGTCTCCAGGGATACGAGTTCCACAGTGCACCTTCAAATGCTATGCCCACAGTTATTGATTGGGCCGCTCACGTCTTTGTGGGTGTCGTGGTAGGAGTCGCATGCCGCTCGCGCCCCGTACTGCCTCGTGTCCCTGTAGATCAAGGCCGGGACCGAGGCCAGCATCACCAAAACCCACGTCACCGCCAGAACTCGCATCACCGTCCTCTGCCCCGTGATGGCCCTGACCTTATGGGGCCACCGTATCGCCCACACCCGGTACAGGCTCATGATGGTGATCAGATAGATGGACGCGTACATGTTCAACAGGCACAGGTAGAAGAGCACTTTGCACATGACGTTTCCAAATATCCAGTTCTTCATGACGAGGTAGACGATGAAGAACGGCGTCAGGGCCATGAGGGAGCCGTCGGCGATGGCCAGGTTCAAAATGAGCAGAGTGGTGACGTTTTGTTTCCGGGCGCGGGCCAAAATGCTCCACATGATGAAGAGGTTGCCGGGGAGGCCCAACAGGAAAACCAGGGATAGAATGAGAGCGCCCATGGTAGTGGACGCGGTGCTGTCCACGATGGTCTCGCCGGTCGAATTCAAGGTGTTGTTTGACAGCATTTTGGCACCTGTGTGAGAAGCAAACGAGAGAGGATCAAGAGACGTCTATCCCCTGCATTTGACCCATAGTTCAATAACGGCGGCTCAAACTGTCAGCAGCATGTGTGCGCGACATTGCGTTTGTGCGACATCACGTTTGAGCCCACAAATAAACTCCGAAAGACATAAAAGGTCATTTGTATGTGGTAAATTTGCTGTTTATGTTTCCATCCATCCATTTTCTACCACTTGTTCCCTTTCGGGGTCGCGGGTGACTGAAGCCTATCCCAGTGACTTCGGGCCTTAGGCGGGGTACACCCTGGACAGTGGCCAACTCGTCGCAGGGATCTGTTTATGTTTGTTATGGAAAATCGTTATTATCGGTATTATTGGGGATTGTGGCATTGATATGTTTGTGGGACTAACAGAAGTGAGTGCTAATGGTTCCATTGTAACCAGTAAAGTTCCAGACAAAAGCCTATATCCATTAATTTATTTTGGAGGTCGCAAAGATGATGATGTTGAGGTTCTTTTCAACGACAACCAGGACGGGCAAAGCTACGAATGGGTGCACCAAGAGGGTCCATGCGGGACTATTTGGAAACAGAGTGCAAGAGGCCGGTTCGAGATCAAAACCAAAGGTGGAGTGGTGAGAACTGTGGGTATTGAAGACGATACGACTAAAACTGAGTCCCAATCATCCAAACCACGACGCATGTCTAACAAAATATCATGACTTGTGAAGTGATCGTGTTCAGGCCTCTTTCGATGTTGCCAGATAGTAAATGGCGCGAATACTATCAATTCAATCGTCAATTCTGATTTAACGTTCATTCTAAGCAACACGTGTTCGCAATTCAGTCGCTGACACTCGAGATCCGGAGGCGTCTCGCACCTCTTCTCGTGACGACCGCGTCTCCTGGCGTCCGGGGCGATGGATTCATACTTTCCTGCCTGGAGCGCTGTATGTCTCCGGCAGCTTTGAGGGAGCGTGGCGCAAGTGTAACGTGTTTAAACCCGGAGTCTTTAATTCCTCACGTTACAGGACCAGACACGAAGCAGCTGGTTTCAGATTTACCCCGACATTTACGATAAGATAAGATAATCCTTTATTGTCCCACATGGGGAAATTTCATAAGTGTGATAAAATGTGAATATATGATTATATTTCTGTGATGTATTTTATCTGCATAATAGTGATATTTTATCTGCATCATTAGTCTAAGAGAAGAACGGGTGTGTGACAGCATTTGTTTGTGAAGGGGTCGTAAAGATGGGCCAAAGGATGTTTACCCTAGGGGGGGTGATAACCCAGAGGAGTCTGGGTAATGTTTACCCAAGGCTTGATCTCTACGGAAAAATACCAAGTGCCTTGATGTGAAGCTGACCAATGAGAAATGTGACCCGCCTATTCCAGAATATCTAATAAAACCAACCAGCATGGGAAAAAAGGGTGTGAGACGCGGGGGTGAGACGCAGGAGGGTCAGCCAGGCTCCTTACAACGGCCTGGCTGACACAGTCCCCGCGTTTTCTCCCATGCATGCCACACAAATGTCTGACGTTTCTGTGTCGTTTAATATTCTAAGTTGAATTGTGTTCTCAATGTGTTAAGGAATAGCATCGGGTGTATGTCTAATTCCATGACATTTTCTGGTCCTATCGAGCCGGACGACAAGCTGCCCTTCGCGGAGATTGACGGGTGAATCGGTGAAGTCTGTGCACAGCTAAAAGGAAGTCCACTTTTCCCGTGGCCGCCCATCGCACCTCAGTCTCCGCGAGGAGAGCGCGTCGTTTCGAAGCAGCAGGAGAACACAGGCGACAAAGAAGGTCAGACAAAAATTTTGTGTGTGAAAAAGAGTTAGCCATAAAACGTTTTTATGCATTAGTTTGATATTTACTGGAAAAATATTGTAGACTTATGGACGAGATAAGTTTCTCACATAAGCAAGGCAGTTAGGTATTACTGAGGAAATACCCAGTTTCATATTACTGAGGAAATACGCAGTTTAGGTATTACTGAGGAAATACCCAGTTTCATATTACTGAGGAAATATGTGTGAATGTAAGCGCTGTGCACGAGCGAGTTAAGTAAGAGAGAAGTGTGAATGTGTGAATGAGGATTAATAGTGATTAACTAACAAGTGTGAATCACAATTAATCATACAAGGGTCACAAGGCGTTATTCTGAGAGATCTAAAATTTGCAGTCACGGGTGAATCTTAAACACCACGTTTATGTCCGGAGGAATCTAATATGGAATTTTCTCTAGAAGCTTGACATTGACCGTGACTGTAAAGCAAGTAGCATTTCTCTCAGACGACCGAGACCAAATAATGCCAAAATTATCACCCCAAACTGTAAAAAGACAAAGGAAAAGTCATAAGAGGATTTTGGAGGGAGACTTCCAGCATGCTCAGATGACGTGGCAGAGAGGGGGAGATAAGGGGGGTCAACAAGACAGGAGAATGGAAAGCAGTTCAGAGGACGCTCTGAACTGATGAAATAAGTAAAACTAAACCCAGCTGGTTTTAAATTTTAGTATTTGAGAGCTCTGTATTTCAACAAATTTAGGGTTTTGTTTGATTGACAACAATCAATTATAAAGATTGTATTAAACTTGATAAGAGATGAAGATTATTTCAGATTTTTATAGATGGCCAATTTTTTGGGGAATGTGATCACAGACAGGACACTTCCTGTCCCCGACATAGAAGACAAAAGTTGTGTTTTTACGGTATCGTGTTTTTTGAGTGCACAGAACAAACCCACGTTTTGTTTTGTTTTATTTTTGGACTTGACAAAATTATCTTTTGGACTTATTATGTAACCATAATACATGACTAGATGAAAGTACAGGACGAAAAGACAGAAGTGTTTTTAAATTTAGGATCAAATACAGGCACAGGCCTGGGAGTGATAATGTGGGTAAATGAGTGACTACTGATGTTTTTGGACATAGGAGTAGAATGGGTAGTAAGTAAAGTGATAGTAAAAGTTATATCAGTAACTTATTTATTTGTATTATTATGAGGAAACCTCGTATTGCGATGTAGACGTAAGTGAGGGAATAAGTTAAATAGTGACGTCCGATGTCCTCCTTGGAAAGACATGACTGTGTGTCATTAACTAAAGACAACAGGACACCAAGTCATAAAGATAGTCAGAGATAAGGGGCTATTGACTGGCAAAGAATCTGGAGGACTCAGGATGGAGCAGATGTCGTTATCTTTACGTATCACAGTGACAATTAAGAGCAACACCACCTCAGGGGGAGGGTTGACGTGATGAGTAATAGGAAAAGTTAAAATTAACAGGGAAAGAATTTGACATTCTAAAGTAAATACCTGAAGGATTGTGGAGATTCAATCAAGAATTGAATAGATTTAAATAAGACAATATCATCTAAATTTAGACGTTATAGAAGTTATGAAAACCAGTGATAACAGGACTTAAACATTATAGGACTCAGGTCGGAGCCAAGAGGGGTTAGACTACAGGAAGGGCCTGGGGGGAGTAGAATAAATTTTACGAGACCCGCAGATTACCTGAAGATAGTGAAAACTATAACCAGGGGAAGGTTTAGAATCATTTTGATTGTTATACACATAATATAGACTTGTTAGAACAAACTAATACACAATGTTTGTAAAGCACCACATGAGCAGGTGTGAGAGATTGAGTTTGAAACTCACCTGAAGCACATATAGAAGATTAGCACATATTACATTAGATGTGTGACTTTATGCAGGCCACACAAACAGAGGAGATGTGAAATTATTAATTATGTGAAGAATTCTAAGTTGTGAACTGACCCTTATGGCCAGCTCAACGGGGGAATTATTGAGATAATTAGTATTGTTTGATGTATTTGTATTGCACACACACACACACACATACGCGCGCACACGTGGAGACCAAACATTTAGAGTTTGAAACTTTTAGAGTTTGAAACATTTAGAGTTTGAAACATTGGGAGTTTGAAACAAATGGTGGTAAAACAGATAGGTTAGGGCAGTGTCGGATAACAGACACATAGACGGTTTACAGACACACAGGGGGGGGGCCCAGCGCCGTGGAAGGGGGGCTCAGCCAGGGATGTGACCACTGACCTGTGAAAGGTCAAGAGGTGACATTGCGGAGTGGAAGACAGACGCAATTCCATCTCTTCCTTGATTACATCTTGGATTAGTGAACGTTGTAAACTATCTGGATTATTTAATTTTGTTTAAATGTAGTAGTTTGAGAAATGGGAATTCAATATCTCAAAAAGGAGGGATATGTACGTGTAAACAAATATTCCGAATCAATAATTACTAAAAAAAAATTGTAAACAGGAAAACTGTTTGAAATGCACTGAATTGTCGAAAAGACTTTGTTTATCACCACAGCAGAACGTGTTGGAGATGTGGTGTTTACAGAGACAATCCAAGTGGGACAGCCAGTGGACGGAGCCACACCGTGTCGTCCTCACACCGACCATTGGAGGGACGAGAACATGGGTGCTCTCATGGGAAAGTGAGAGAAATGTCTGGACAACACAGCACCAGATCCATAACATCGCAGACGCAGGACTTCGTTTGTATTCTTCGTTTTTGTATGCAGAGACAACAGACAGAGATTCTACAGTACGCAAAGTACTATACTCTGCTACAATGAACGAGAGACAGAGGCTACGGTGCGCAGAGTACCATACTCTGTGGAAAAAGAATCAACAGTTATCATCATCACAGTGATGACGGTAATATGGGTGCTGAACACCTGTATTATGCACCGGACAATCGGGACAATCGGGACAATCGGGACAATCGGGACAATCGATCAACATACACAACGGTGTATACCGGTTAATGGAATATAGAGGGAAGAAAATAAGTGATCAACTTGAAGGAAGGTTATGAAATGTATAATGTATAATGTACAATTGACATGACAGAGGCTGAAGAAACACAATGGCATATTATACAGCCACAGTTGTTTACACTAACTATCTTTTTATCTGCTACAACATAACTACATGTAATGTTAATGAGATTATGAATTGAGATGGGAAATGTACCAGTTCATATGTGTCATAGGTGTGAACGAAGCGAGCAGCGGAGGGAGGTCTCTTAAGGAACCAAGAGAGGACTTATGGTGATGTGGGGACACTTGTCGGATGTTGTGCCTATGTATCCCTTTTGTGGCCAGCCATGGTCATAACAAAGACCAGCATCACCCAGAACCATACCGCAGGGTCAAGGTCGAGAGGTTAGTGGACAATCTGGTCCCAGTAGCACCTGATACGACGTATTTGATTCTAATGGGGTGTCCAGAGGTCCCTGACGAGTCAAACTGACTGACCACAGAGCAGTGGGTTTAAGGGCTTTCCGCTTGTACTTCTATATTTCCCATCACACCGCACAAATTATAGACAAGATAAATGGTCTGTTTGTCAAATTACAGAGATTAACCAATCTGACTCAAAATTTAGGACAGTAATGCTGTAGAAATGTTGTGGGCCGAGAGAAAAGGAGTGTGTTCAATGTTGAAAAATGTGCATAACTTTTTGAGTGTAAAAGTGTCATTTTAACAACAATATGAAGGACATGTTGAAAACTGAAATGAGTAATGTGTTTGGCGTATGAGACAGAAGACTAATGCTTTGATAAACAGGAGGGAAATGTGATAAAATGTGAATATATGATTATATTTCTGTGATGTATTTTATCTGCATAATAGTGATATTTTATCTGCATCATTAGTCTAAGAGAAGAACGGGTGTGTGACAGCATTTGTTTGTGAAGGGGTCGTAAAGATGGGCCAAAGGATGTTTACCCTAGGGGGGGTGATAACCCAGAGGAGTCTGGGTAATGTTTACCCAAGGCTTGATCTCTACGGAAAAATACCAAGTGCCTTGATGTGAAGCTGACCAATGAGAAATGTGACCCGCCTATTCCAGAATATCTAATAAAACCAACCAGCATGGGAAAAAAGGGTGTGAGACGCGGGGGTGAGACGCAGGAGGGTCAGCCAGGCTCCTTACAACGGCCTGGCTGACACAGTCCCCGCGTTTTCTCCCATGCATGCCACACAAATGTCTGATGTTTCTGTGTCGTTTAATATTCTAAGTTGAATTGTGTTCTCAATGTGTTAAGGAATAGCATCGGGTGTATGTCTAATTCCATGACAATAAGACAGTTCCTTGTAAGATTAGTAATGATATACGGAGACAAATGTGGCCAATGGATAGAGTGATACGAGCATTCGAGTCGCAACGGATTTGGAGACATTTCAGACTACGTAAACAGTATCCACGGATTTCAGAATAATGAAAACAAAATTGCACTGCTGCCATACTAATCAATCACTATATCATGTGTATCATAGACGTATACATTAGTTATTAATCACTGAGCGGCTCGTCTAGTCCGGTAAGATTTCCCCCGTGTATTTTTTCTATGTTTAATGACCAATCAAGTACTTTAGCTTTATTAAACAGGAAATAAAACGTCTACCGAATGAAAAAATAAAAAAAATTGCGTTCGCTCTTTTTTCTGAGCTTGGCCCTGATTGGTTTGACCCTGTCCTAGTCCTGGTTTGGTCCTGTCAAATGGTCGATGTGATATTTGTTTGGGGTTTGCCAATTGATCGACCAGAACCAGAACCAGAACCAGAACCAGAACCAGAACCAGAACCAGAACCAGAACCAGAACCAGAACCAGAACCAGAACCAGAACCAGAACTAGTCCAGGTATAACTCAGGCTCTTAGTCCCAATTCTGATGTTGCATGTGTACTTAAATGTGCTTTATGTAACCATTGTCGTGGAAGAGCTTGCTTGTCTTTATGGAAATGTGTTGCGCTTTACCCGGAATATTTCACTGTGCGGCAATAAAATAAACGCCACTCGGCCAAGTTACAGGTCAGATCTGTGGAGAGGTGACTCCGCTCACTGCATGAAAGCTTGATTTTTGATTGTTTACGCCAGTAATTGAACAAACGACGGATCCACCGCCGGGAAAGTTACACGGCGCATCTTTCAACGTGAACGCAGCCTAAACAATACCTCTTTTCATTTGCAGTTCAGCGCGTTATACGTCACCGCTTAAAACAAATTACCACTTTCTCCTGTATCTTTATGGAAATCACAGCGCTAATCCTATGCCCTCCTTTCCTCGAGGCTATATCCGAGCCATTATGTACATGAGATCATAATTATGTGCGACGCATGTTAGTCATTTAGTCCATTGAAACGTTACATGTTGCTCTTGACTTGTCGCCGCACGCTGGGCCGCGTTCACGCCCTGTGGACTTGTGCCGCCGAAACTATGCGGCTCTTGTGTATTTTCAGTCGCGAACGCACACCCTCGACTGTCCTGTTTCGGAATACAACGACAATGCTGTCCACACGCACTGGAAATGTTGAGTTACGAACCACTGCAACTTGAAATTACTACAAGAAACGCAGCTTTGCACAGAGCCTATGCAAAAGCAGTATTTGGCTCGTTTCCTGCAGTGAGTTTGTTTGTGTTTTGATAGATTCTTCATAACTAACCGTCATTTTATTGAATTAATGCTGGAATTTGACACACCTCTGTCTTGTAATTGCTTTGCTGACATTGTGAGTGACTCCAAACAAAATACAAACGATACTGACAAAGCGTTAAAGAATTGAGCAACTATACCTGTCTTCTCTTTGAGCGGAGAACCAAAATGTTGGAATTGTCAGCGAACATATAATATCTCATCTTTAAGACGCACGAGGAACAGCTTGACAGTCGAGGCCGCTTTTACCTCCTTCAATGCCACGATTATCCTACATCTGACTTATTGTATACATTATCCTACACGTGACTTATTGTATACATTATCCTGCACGTGACTTATTGTATACATTATCCTGCACGTGACTTATTGTATACATTATCCTGCACGTGACTTATTGTATACATTATCTTGCACGTGACTTATTGTATACATTATCCTGCACGTGACTTATTGTATACATTATCCTGCACGTGACTTATTGTATACATTATCCTGCACGTGACTTATTGTATACATTATCTTGCACGTGACTTATTGTATACATTATCCTGCACGTGACTTATTGTATACATTATCTTGCACGTGACTTATTGTATACATTATCCTGCACGTGACTTATTGTATACATTATCCTGCACATGACTTATTGTATACATTATCCTGCACGTGACTTATTGTATACATTATCCTGCACGTGACTTATTGTATACATTATCCTACACGTGACTTATTGTTTATCCTGTTGGTCCAATGAGACTACGCCAAAGTCTCTCAGATCTCTCTTTTACCAAGCGTTAAAGCCAAGTCACACTACAAAACACAATGTTATCACCATTGCAATATCCTCAGCAAATACAACATACCATATTTCCGGACTATAAGATTTTTCATAGTTGTGGCCGGGGTGCAACTTATATTTATACTCATGTACTTATACTCCGGAGCGACTTATATGTGATATTATTTGTTATTTTCCCACTTGCAACCGCATTTCATACTCCAGTGCGTCTTATATATGTTTTTTCCTTCTCTATTATGCATTTTTTGGCTGGTGCGACTTATAGTCCAGAACATACCATACTCTATTCAAAATTCAATACTGCTGCTCCACCTCCTTGGAAAAAAATATGTCCAACTTTGCTCTGAACAAACTACTGGATCGACCCGCTCCACAACAACAGAAACTGGCACCATCCCCAAAAGATCAACCTCCAAAAATAACTTCACTGGAAACCTGAGAAAAGCACATCCTGAGAATCAATGGAGCCAACAGCCGCCAAGTTAGATTTTAGTTGTGTATTTTGTGTACTTTACTGAGCCCACGTTAATAATGAAATGTAACGTGTTGTGATTGTAATGAAATGTGTACTTTTTTATTACTGTTGTTGTTGTTGTTGTTGTTGAGCTAAATCTGGTGCAGATCATCTTCTCTCTTGATGATTCATTATTTTTTACGTTGTCAGTGACAAATGAAGACTAAACTAAACTAAAAATACAGGAATGTGCTTTGGCAGTTTGATGCAACAGATACAATAAGGAACAGGCCAAATAAACATCATCAAAATAAAATGCACAACAAATAAAACAATAAGCAGACGAAAGGTGCAAAAAGAGTAAAGAGTATTCCTAAAGTGAGTTATTTGTGATTTCTGATGTTGCATGTGTACTTAAATGTGCTTTATGTAACCATTGTCGTGGAAGAGCTTGCTTGTCTTTATGGAAATGTGTTGCGCTTTACCCGGAATATTTCACTGTGCGGCAATAAAATAAACGCCACTCGGCCAAGTTACAGGTCAGATCTGTGGAGAGGTGACTCCGCTCACTGCATGAAAGCTTGATTTTTGATTGTTTACGCCAGTAATTGAACAAACGACGGATCCACCGCCGGGAAAGTTACACGGCGCATCTTTCAACGTGAACGCAGCCTAAACAATACCTCTTTTCATTTGCAGTTCAGCGCGTTATACGTCACCGCTTAAAACAAATTACCACTTTCTCCTGTATCTTTATGGAAATCACAGCGCTAATCCTATGCCCTCCTTTCCTCGAGGCTATATCCGAGCCATTATGTACATGAGATCATAATTATGTGCGACGCATGTTAGTCATTTAGTCCATTGAAACGTTACATGTTGCTCTTGACTTGTCGCCGCACGCTGGGCCGCGTTCACGCCCTGTGGACTTGTGCCGCCGAAACTATGCGGCTCTTGTGTATTTTCAGTCGCGAACGCACACCCTCGACTGTCCTGTTTCGGAATACAACGACAATGCTGTCCACACGCACTGGAAATGTTGAGTTACGAACCACTGCAACTTGAAATTACTACAAGAAACGCAGCTTTGCACAGAGCCTATGCAAAAGCAGTATTTGGCTCGTTTCCTGCAGTGAGTTTGTTTGTGTTTTGATAGATTCTTCATAACTAACCGTCATTTTATTGAATTAATGCTGGAATTTGACACACCTCTGTCTTGTAATTGCTTTGCTGACATTGTGAGTGACTCCAAACAAAATACAAACGATACTGACAAAGCGTTAAAGAATTGAGCAACTATACCTGTCTTCTCTTTGAGCGGAGAACCAAAATGTTGGAATTGTCAGCGAACATATAATATCTCATCTTTAAGACGCACGAGGAACAGCTTGACAGTCGAGGCCGCTTTTACCTCCTTCAATGCCACGATTATCCTACATCTGACTTATTGTATACATTATCCTACACGTGACTTATTGTATACATTATCCTGCACGTGACTTATTGTATACATTATCCTGCACGTGACTTATTGTATACATTATCCTGCACGTGACTTATTGTATACATTATCTTGCACGTGACTTATTGTATACATTATCCTGCACGTGACTTATTGTATACATTATCCTGCACGTGACTTATTGTATACATTATCCTGCACGTGACTTATTGTATACATTATCTTGCACGTGACTTATTGTATACATTATCCTGCACGTGACTTATTGTATACATTATCCTGCACGTGACTTATTGTATACATTATCCTGCACATGACTTATTGTATACATTATCCTGCACGTGACTTATTGTATACATTATCCTGCACGTGACTTATTGTATACATTATCCTACACGTGACTTATTGTTTATCCTGTTGGTCCAATGAGACTACGCCAAAGTCTCTCAGATCTCTCTTTTACCAAGCGTTAAAGCCAAGTCACACTACAAAACACAATGTTATCACCATTGCAATATCCTCAGCAAATACAACATACCATATTTCCGGACTATAAGATTTTTCATAGTTGTGGCCGGGGTGCAACTTATATTTATACTCATGTACTTATACTCCGGAGCGACTTATATGTGATATTATTTGTTATTTTCCCACTTGCAACCG